>NC_141878.1:96709318-96862954 GCF_056163025.1 Triticum urartu | reverse complement strand
CCCCTCCCGATGAACAGGATCCCATTTCGAACATGCTCGGTCGAACACAAGGCTGTTTCCTCTGTTCTGCGGTACGCCAGGCCTCGTTTCCATCGGCTGTTCCGTCCAAGCCCTCCCGATGAACACGACAACGCATTCTGTTCCGACCCAGCCGATTGGCTTCCCATGAACACGACGACGACACTGTTTCTCCGTTCCGACCCAGCCATGTACACGAGACCTGGCCGTACGTACGCGCGAGTAGGCATTCGAGACCCCGCCTGTATGTACGTACATGGCCGTATTTACTTTCTTGCACCATGGCTGTTGTACGTACGTATACATGCTACGTGCGCGCCTCTACATCGACCAGTATGTACGTACACATTCGCGACCAGAATGACAACGCTACGTACGCTTCGACCAGGTGGGTCCTGACTGTCAGGCACTTCCTTGCGTGCGAGGATGTAGCTGGTGGGTCCCAGCAGTCAGAGGGGGTGAATCGTTTTTTTTGTTTTTGCCCGGACGCACTTCCTTGCGTGCGAAGATGTAGCTGGTGGGTCCTAGTAGTCAGGGGGAAACGTTTTTTTTTGCAAAATACGGTGGCCCGTCCGGTGGGTCCCCGCTGTCAGGTGGAGGAATAATTATTCTGCGCGTAATAAGGAGGCACTTCCTTGGTGCGGCAGTGGACCCAGCTGTCAGCCTCTCCACGTACAGTCCATGTCCGATGGAAGCCGTTCATTGACCACGTTGACCACGCCGCGTCGAGAGCACCAGGGCGGTGGACGACGGCGAGGCCTAGGAAGGGGACGACGTGGAGCCGGGGAAGACGCGGCAGTGGATGCCCATGCGTAGAGGAGTATGAGGGTTCACTGGTTCGCTGCGGTGTGAGGCTGCCGTCGGCATAGAATAACAAGGGGTGTGGGTGAGTAGAGGAGGGCCTGGCCAGCGGTGGGAATATTAGGGGCGGTGAGGCCTCCGTGGCAGCACAGGCGGCCACGGGAGGCAGGAGCATGCAGCACGATCGGCGCTGCTTTGGGCGGCTGGAGCAACAAGACCAGAGGTTGAAGAAGCACTACGGCCGTTGGATGGACATCGTACGGTCACTGGAGCTAGAATCGTTCATATTGACTAAGTTGACAAAGCACTCCATCCCCGTCAACTTAGTAGGCCCACAAGTCAGCCTCCCACCAAGGTGGATCCCAACCAGTAGGGGAGTATTCATTTTTTTGTGCGTAATAAGGAGGCATTTCCGGTGGGTTCGAGCTGACAATGGGGGGGGGGGGCGTTTTTTCACGCAATACGGTGGCCCGTCTGGTGGGTCCCAACAGTCAGGGGGAAACATTTTTTTCGTGAAATACGGTGGCCTGTCCGGTGGGTCCCTGTTGTCAGGTGGAGGAATCATTATTTTCCACGTAATAAGGAGGCACTTCCTTGCTGCCGTCGTGGACCCAGCTGTCAGCCTCTCCACGTACAGTCCACGTCCGATGGAAGCCGTTCCTTGACCACGTTGACCACGCCTCGCCGAGAGCACCAGGGCGGTGGATGACGGCGAGGCCTAGGAAGGGGACGATGCGGAGCCGGGGAAGACACGGCAGTGGAAGCCCGCGCGGAGAGGAGTACGAGGGTTCACTGGTTCGGCTGCGGTGTGAGGCTGCCGTCGCCGCGGAATAACAGGGGGTGTGGGTGAGTAGAGAGATGGCCTGGCCAGCGGTGGGAGTAGTAGGGGGCGGTGAGGCCTCCGCGGCATCATAGCCGGCCACGGGAGGCAGGAGAATGCGACACGACCGACGCTACTTTGTGTGGCTGGAGCAAGAACACCAGAGGTTGAAGAAGCACTACGGCCGTTGGATAGACATCGTACGGTCAGTGCAGCTAGAATCGTTTATATTGACTAAGTTGACAAAGCCCTTGGTACGCACCAACTTAGTAGGCCCACAGGCTAGCCTTCGAAACGGTGCGCCCCAGATGTCAGGGGGAAGAAGCACGACATCCGTTGGATGGACATCCAACGAGCACAGCTGCCAGAACCGTGTGTTATTGACAAAGCCTTACATACGCGTCAACATAGTTTTTTTAGGGGACACGTCAACTTAGAAGACCCACAAGTGTGTGGCAGAGAACATATAGCCCATTTGCGATTTGTAAGAATGTACAGCCCATTTTTTTATTCTAATGGAATTTACTACAACCCATTTTCTAGCTAGGACAACGATTAATAATTTCAACCAACTGCTCAAAACAGAATTCAAAAGAAAAATCCAACATTTTTATGGGATCTGAAATATTTTTATCCGAAATTTTTAGTCAGATTAAATATAATATCAAAATAAAGTTGTATTACGTTAAAATCCAACAAAATATTGCGCGCGCAACAAGTAATGAAATTAAAATTTTCAAATTCTGAAAATAATATTTTTTAAACTAATTACGCGTTTGGTGCATTTTTTTATAGTTACTACCCAGTTATTATAATTACATCCCATTTATTATTTCTTAAAGTCCATTTTCTTGTTAAGCCTAATGCATACCTCCTAGGAAAGTTTGCAACCCAGCGGGGCTGAGAATAAAAAATTGACCCGGATATTGTGTACAACTGTCGGCCTAGTTGCATTGCTGATGTTGAAAAAAAGGCCTGTGTAGTACAGTACAACCTAACATGGCTATGCAGCCCACATTCAGCGACGCCGGAAAGGCCCAAACAAGGCTTATGTACAACTTTTTGAAGTCATTGAGCTCAAGCAATAACTTAAGAAAAAAGTTAGATTATAGTGGAACCTAATTAAAAGCTATCACGAGCAAAGAAATAATTCAACGGGTCCCACTTGTGCATGTGTGTGTGTGTGTGTGAGAGAGAGACCCATCGGACGATGCTCGTAAATACATCTTTCAGCCATATGCATTGCTGATGCTCAGTAAAAACTTATATAGTTGACACAATCATATAGAACATCATGGCACACTGAACTTGCATACAAAAATTTCACGTAGGCGGCACAATCAGGATGGAAGTAGTGGATCGATACCGGTAGGGCTATGTTGAAACCAACGAACTCGTACATAACGGTTCATCGTCTTTATCAATGACAGGAAAATATCTTGAATGCTGTGCAAAGAAAACAGACAGACAACACAATAAGTTCTGCTAGCACATTAAATTGACGTACAACCCTTTCTAAAAAAAGTTTAGGTACAAAATTAGAACAGGTGACAATCAAATGTACTGGCACATCAGTGCTTCACACCCATAGCTTGGATTTAACTAGGATCTGACAAGATTCAGTTGTTACCTCAAATTAGAGCACATCCATGCAGCCAGCCCTGCCTCTTCTCCCAAAGAAGCAGTGGCCTCCGCCGCGTGATGGAGTAGGCCCTGTGCCATCCATCGTTCCGAGCAACACGGGGAAAGTCTGACGTTGACTCCTGTAATGGACGTCGTCGACGGACCCTGGCACTAGCAGCGGCGGCAGGACTTCGATTGATGGATTGACCACTTCTTCGACATGCACGAACACTCGATATAGGTACATCCCTAACGTGGTCTGCGACGGCCTTGGTGGCGACGAATAGTACAACCCCGGTTCCTGCACTGGTATCTCAACACCAATCACCTTCGGTATGGTGAACGACTTCTTCATCCATGCCATAACCGTCAGAGCCCAGCTGTCTGGACGAACAAACATACTTACGAGCTCGCCTCCAAGGTCGTTGATAAGCTCATTCATGGAATCGCTGTTCCAAGAACGTCGAGGCATGCTGTGGAAGGTAAGCTTTGTTAAAAACTCAAGATCAGAGGGCATCGAGCCCCATCCTGGGTGCCACTGATCAAAGCTCACCAACACGCCATCGCAGAACAAACGCCGGGAAGATTTGAACACACGACTGCAGTCGAAAGTTGTCCAGAACCTGACGAAGAAATCAGCCGATGGCGGACAGACTTCAACGAGCAAGTCACTTATTTAGATGCCGTGCGTAATGCCAAGAGCTTTCACAAGGTCATCCGACGAGACGGGAGGCCGGTCGCCGTTGATGGTTACCATCAGCACTTTGCTGGCAAACTAGTCGTCAAGCGCCGCCATGCCACTGTTGAGCGACAGCACGCAACAACCGAAGGCAGAACGGACCTCAGGATCTCCGGCTCGGAGATCCGCGTTGACCGGCGACATGATAGTGAGCTTGAGTACAGGGAGTACAGGAGGGGGATTTGGGGGAAGTAGAGTAGGAATCGAGATTCCAGAGGTGGGGGAGGGGCGGGAGATTGGGGATGAAAATGTAGCTTGAATTTTGAACACGCACCAATATGCTCTCGGCGCGCAAGCGCACGAAAACACCGGTGGCGCCCACATGTCGGCCTAGGAGTCCTTATTCTTTCTTTTTTGGAGAGCCCGGCCTTTTTTTTGAGGATCTTTTGAGAGCCCGGCTTGAGAGTCATAATTGACCTGTTTGGCATTGCGTTACTACTCGACCCATATTCAACGGCACCTCACTGGCCCAAACAAGTGTACATCATCGAAAAGACACTGAGCTCAAATTATATAACTTGAAAAAAGGAGATACACTCTGAACACTGGAGAATGGTGATGCCCTCATTTATCCCACTAGTAGTTCGAGACAATAAACAGTTCGAAACAACGATATATACAACATTTAAACACTGACTAGTGACTACTACTGACATAAACAACAAGACATGATAGTTTATAAGAAGTCTTGCTACACCACCAAAACGCACCCATCTGCAGCACTCAGACTCTTGTGATCCAGACGAGAATGACATTCTAAACAGAGCCAACTATTACATAGCAAGAGTGACATAGACGAGGATGACCAAATGACAAGGAATATGCATAACAAAAGAAAGAACTACCCATCCAGAATAAGCAGCAAAGACAACAAAGTCATTCGAAGAGATGATCCAACACCATCATAATTTGCAGCCCCGCTTTAGCGACCAATGATCCGAAGACACCAGTACTCCACCCTTTCGACGCAATAGCCCAATTACCTATCAACATGAAGGCTTGAACCACATCACTGCCTGTCGTAATTGAGACATCCAAGGATCAAAGTTAATCCGGATGCCTTTGTCATTCTCACCTTCTTTTGGCTACAGGCTGTATCATTGACAATCAGGGGAGTTTGCTCCCGAACTCCTAGGGCTCGCCATGTAGACACAATTTTCCATAGCAAACAGAGCCTCTCTGCCATCAAGGTCCTTGCCAACGGTGATCTCCTGGTTAATCGGATAATTGAGTCCGAGAAACAGAGAGTGTGAACCAAGGCTGTTTACCCGCCTCCAACTAAAAAATCCTGAAGGCCCCAACAAGCTGGTATCCTGCTCATAGATGTAACAGCCACTGTCCAGATACTCACGTATTTCACGGTGCTTGTATACAGGTTTTTTGCAATATAACTTTTCCGGCTCATGTGTCCGAATGATCATCAGTCTTTTGCCGTCGTTTGATCGAGTGAGGAACCAGTTGTGCTTCCCTGTTTTTGGCAAAGGTGGTGTGATTACAAAGGGCAGTAACTGTAGGGACACTGCATCATATCAAAATGGACAGGCATTGTTAATGTAAGACCAGCATTGTCCAGAGTATGAGGAGGATAATGCAAGAAACATCATTGTTAATGTAAGATCAGCATTGATATGTCCCTGTTGGAACTCGGAGGAAAATACAGGGAAATGTATACTGGTTTCGAAAATATAGAAGTGCCATGCATGGTTATACTCATGTTATCTCGCAATCGATTCTTCACAGGAAACTACCATGTCATGCATGTTATGGAATCATGTTCTGTCCTCACAAACGAATTCTTCAAGGTAACTAACAGACCATGCATTGTTATATACTCGTGTTCTGTGGGCAATTTTTTTGTGAGGATATTATTCTAGCCATTGACTGCTGAAGGGCGAATATAGGTATGTACACATGGTAAGCATTACAGGATTTCACTACTTCCAAATATAGAGTTCTCCATATGCACATTTACTTCCCTAATGTATGGTTAGATGAAACCAACAGTGTGGTGAATGTTTCTACATCATGAAAATGAGTAAACTAACATGGCCATTGATACACACCCATATTTAGTAGTAGTATATAGATTACTGTAAAATAAGGAGAATATCCATATATTCCTAACCGTTTGATTATTCAGGGGTACAGATTGGCTGTAATGACATGATCACAATCGCATGAATTAACTCATTCCAAATATAGCTGATTTACGGCATCTCTAATACATTGCCATAGTTCTACTCAAATTCTGCTCAAACAGGGCTATGCCAATCATCACAAAAAGTTCAAACAGTGTCATGGCGTCATCATTAACATGAGACGGAAACAACTTACACGCGCCGTCCCAGCAATACGTGGTGTCATCTGCTTTGTCGATCACGTAGATGATGCCATTGTGTTCAATAGCATCACAGAAGTGTGTATCAGCTTTGACGATGATCCACTGCGAGCTGAGTTGTCTCTAGCTAAAGAAGGCATCGGCGTAAAGATATGCGAGTCCGCGGTCGAACAAGGCAATTAACTTGAAGTCTGTGTAATTTGCATGTTGTGTGGGCACTTGGCAGATTACAATCTTCTGCAAAACAAGGTCCATCCAACTGACATGGTAATCTAGATGACTATGACCGCGATGGTAAAACTCTATATAATCCAAAGGAGGAAGGATAATCTTGTGGGAGGTCTGGAAGTTCACGAGCACCAACTTTTTACCGTCTTCTCTAAAGGCGGCCATCCAGTGGGAGTTCATGCCGACCCAGTACATACCTGCCAAGAAGTTTCGGGCGATGGTGATCGGATTGAAGTTGAGGGAAATGATGTACGGTGACCCACTACATACCTGCAAAGAAGTTTCGGCTAATGGAGATCGGATTGAAGTCGAGGGGCATCATGTACGCCTCCGTATCATGGTGAGCCAATCTCGCAAGACCAGATAGCAGCAAGCAGGGTGTCTTAAAAAGCTTTGGCCTCGCTTCGATGATGGCCGTGTGCATGCCCCTCGAGCATGCAGCCAGCCGCAGGGCGCTCAACATATCCATACATGAACAACAGAGGTCGAGGATGTCACTGGGGAGATTGCTCCAATCGCGACTCATATGGATCCTGCGCGGTTCGCGTTCGACCATGGTGGAGTTTGGAAGGTGGGGTTTTGGGGGGCTTGATTTATGGGGGAGAAGGCTGTCGGTGCTGGAGCGGCTAGCGAGGGAATATTGGTACTGGGGGGGGAGGGGCGAGCGAGGTGAGGGTATGCGGGGGCATAGTGAGATAATGAAGAGTGACCTCAGGATCTCCGACGAGACAAAGATGGAGATGGAGTGGTGCTAGGGGAGAGGGAGACGAGGCGAGGCATGCTATACAGCGGCGGTGACAGTGACTGCACAGTGCACAAGGTGAGGCTAACTTTGGTAACCCGGACACGCCGCCTGTACTGGTGTCACCTCGGGCGCAGGGTCTTGTCACTTCACTGTGAGGACCAGATGAATAATAGTATTTTGACCATCAAGTGTACACTCCCGTGCTAGCATGCCTCTGGGTTCACTTCATCCTCCAGCTATCATCCATATTGCGAGCAGAACCAAATTCTCGTGCATGCGGAAGCGCGAAGAAGACTTTTCTTTTTTGAGGATAACCGCATATTCCTTAACCGTAGTAGGAACATGAGTAGTACTCCCTATGGTCCTCTTTTGTCTGCGCATAATTTTTTTCAGTATTTCTCTAATTAGTCTGCGTATATACCCTTTTGCATGCGCTCATTTCCCTCCATGCCCCGCATTTACAACATTAATTAGCGTACGCATGAGCAGTTGCAGCCCGACTCCAGCCAATAAACTGCAGCGTGCAAGTGGGCCACTCTGTGCGCGTGGGAGAGAGAAAAGGCAACCGAAGAGCCCGTCCAATCCATTGCATGCAGCAGTCAAACCACCGCACCTCTCCTCATGCATGCGCATAACTTCTCCCATTTACTTCTCCATCGGGAACCGATTTTCCTCGGCTTTTTCACTACTCCTTGATCTTCATTTGCATCCAGACCACACTGCATTCACATTGTTTTAACCTCTTCACATCCTCCTGGAGTAATTCCAAAGCCCCTATAAATAATCATCTTCTTCAGTTAGATTAGCCATCTAATCCTAATTCTCCAAACCATAGCCCTCTGGTCCAGCGATTCCAAATGGCGAAAGAGATCGAGATGCAGGTTTTTAGCGTCCAACATGTCCTCGTCGAAGGCTCGTTGAGCATAGTTGCCACAGTCACCGACCACCCAAGGGTTGTTCGGAAGTGGATCAAAAATGTATCGAACTCCCTCCAAAAGGTGGAGATGAATGTCATCGGTCTCGATGCAGAGTACATGGAGCGTGCCACTGGGAAGATCTAACGCGCCGCTGTCCCTCAGCTGTGCCTCGAAGATGATGTTTTGGTGTACCACATCATACACGCGCCCTCCATACCAGGTGAGCTTCATGATTTCTTGTCTCGGGGGGACATATACTTCTGTGGGGGCAGCCATCGCAGGGGACAAACAAAAGTTGGAGCCGTACAACCTTGATTTGAAAAGCATCGTTGACCTACAAACCAGAATAAAAATTCCTGTAGAAGATTGTGATAAACTGACACCATCCCTATTTGATGTAGCAAATTTTGTGCTAGGAACAAATCTTCAGAAGGGTGACGTGACGCTGGCATTAAGGTCGTCCGGATGGGAGAATTATCCCTTGACGTACGAGCGGATAAAATATGCTGCCCTCGATGCCCGTGTGAGTTTCGAGATAGCTGCAAGGTCCAGAGAGCTTGTTGCGAAGCTGTCTCCCATAGAAAATGAGAAGAAGAAGAAGATGCTGCACCAGTAGCAGGGCATTATGGATGGATGAACTATTTCCTCTCTTGTAAAAAAATATTCCCTCTCTATGTATATTGATATAGATGGACTATTTCGATGGTGTGCATGTCTTTGGAACAAGTAGTAGCGTGGGTCCGCTTGACTATAAGGAACTATTTATCTGCCTAGCTTTCTCTACTACTCCTTCTAGTGATCGGTATGCAATGCATGTGTCCGTAGACATGACAGCTTGTCCATGGAAGTTCAACTACGGTGACCATCACGTTTCATCCACTGCCACTCGCGATTCCCACGACGCCGCTCCAACCCACGGCACCACGTCCCCCAACGTGCGCCTCACCCCTCTCGGCCGCACCGCCCCTCTGCCTTTGTGTGCATGACATGTGGGCCACCTTAAATGCGGCGAGCATCAAGTTTCTACCACAGCCACACGCGATTCCCACGCACCGCACGAACCCATGACACCACACGTCCTGCACCATCAAATTTTCATCCAGCGGCTGTGACACATTTCGTCCCGGGCATCAATCCTCAGATGGAGTACTTCTGTACTACTGGTAGTACCCGCCGGTGTGGCCATCTACGCCTCGTAACGCCCCGACCCCCAGCTGTGGCACCCTCGCCACGGCCACGCCACCACCGTCCGGTTCATCCTGAACGAGTGAGTTGCGAACCACACCACCACCATGAGAATGACATGTGGGCCAGCCGCATTTAAGGTCCGCATGTCATTGACTCATAGGCCGGGCACTAAGCCACTAAAGTTCGGTCCCGTGGGCCCCGAGAGGGAAATGTAACTCCTGCGGCAGGCCTTGTGGTGCTCCTGTAGTACGAGCTCGTGCCAAACCCGGAATTTATTTCTTACTACTACCAACTACTAGTAAGGTACACGTGCATTGCATGCATGAGATTCTGGTGGTTTGTGCATTATGCTTCTACATGTGGAGTCTTCTAGATTCTACATGTGGCAAAATCTGGTGGAATGTAGATGATATCCAACGGCTAGTAGTGCTCGGATTTGCCATCTTTGTACCGTCAGATTGGCTTCATCCAACGACCAACTTTCAAAGTTATGGTTTGGTTTGCAGCCTAAGGTTGCCACACCTAAGCTTAGGCGTGCCGGCATGTGTTGGTTCATTGCTACACTTGTGGTTTGCCACACTTTTCTAGTTACATGGTCCACATGTCATAGACTCAACTTCTTGCCAAATCTTGCCACACTTGTGGTGGCCATTTTGTTAGCCACATTTTTGTGGCAGGCACACTTTGCCTAAGCTTAGTTGTGGCAAAGTTAGTCATGAATGAAGTTCAACCATGGAGTCTTCTAGATTCTACATGTGGCAGAATCTGGTGGAATGTAGATGATATCCAACGGCTAGTAGTGCTCGGATTTGCCATCTTTGTACCGTCGGATTGGCTTCATCCAACGACCAACTGTCAAAGTTATGGTTTGGTTTGCAGCCTAAGGTTGCCACGCCTAAGCTTAGGCGTGCCACAAGTGTATTTGGTTGCATTCTCATCTCAGCATAGTTGTTCCCTCTTCATGCATGCTCAACTCAACACCCCTCTTCATGTATGCTCTCTTCATGCATGCTTCTAGTGTATTTGTGCTAATACAGTGTGGACTCATGCACCCTCCATACACTCTACCAAACACCCAAAAATGGGCCGAGAAGGGAACTCTTGGGATCATGCACCCTTCATACACCCTACCAAACACACCATGCATGTGTTTGGTTCATTGCTACACTTGTGGCTTGCCACACTTTTCTAGCTACATGGTCCACATGTCATGGACTCAACTTCTTGCCAAATCTTGCCACACTTGTGGTGGACATTTTGTTAGCCACATTTTTTGTTTCAGACACACTTTGCCTAAGCTTAGTTGTGGCAAAGTTAGTCATGAATGAAGTTCAACCATGGAGTCTTCTAGATTCTACATGTGGCAGAATCTGGTGGAATGTAGATGATATCCAACGGCCAGTAATGCTCGGAGCTGCCATCTTTGTACTATCGGATTGGCTTCATCCAACGACCAACTTTCAAAGTTATTCACACACTATATAGGGGGTATATATATAGATGTGTCGGCCCGTTGCAATGGATCCAAAGTATATCTGTTTAGTGGAGTGCACTCTAAACACATTATCTATTTATTTTTCTCTAACCTTTCGTAGCCATGCAACCAAGCCACATAAGCTTCATGGGTGCCCCCCACATCATATTATTCATACTATGTTGACAGAAAAAAAGATAAATCACCCAAAACAAGATCTTCCCGGTTTTTGTTCCTACGATGCTGTGCCATGCACGTACCTACTAGTTGTATAGTGGTAGTACTAGTTGTATAGTACATACTTTGTACTAGTAGGAGCAGAGTAGTACGGAATGCTCCTACTCTATCAACGAGCCCCATCTGACACCAAATTTCTTGGCTTTCGTGCTACAACTAGATCTTCCCCTCGTTTCTGTTTTGTAACCCGACGGCGGGCGGGGTGAGGTTTGCCAATAGTCGGTCTCAACGGCGGTCCCACATGAAAGTCAAAATGCTAGGCAACACGCCTTCCTTAAGCTATGTGTCGTGCCGGACGGGCCGTGGAGTACTCCCGATTCCCGGGCGTGTGTGGGGGGAGTGCAACGCGAACGTGGTAGGCCTTTTCCTTTTACTAGCAATGTGCCCGTGCGTTGCGACCGATCCAAAGTAGTAGAATAGTAGTACTTGTTCACAAACTTGAAAGAAATCACTCTTGTTTTGATATACTCCTAATATATTACTCCCTCCATTCCTAAATATTTGACTTTTTAGAGATTTCAAATGGACTATCACATATGGATTATATAGACATATTTTGAAGTGTAGATTCACTTATTTTGCTCCGTATGTAGTCACTTATTGAAATCTCTAGAAAGACAAATATTTAGGAATGGAGGGAGTACTTTTCACTCAAAATATATTTCTTAGGCTGTTTTGATGAGGTGAGGGAGGTATGTGGTTGCTTTCAAGTTAATAAGGGGTTTTCTGCAAATTGGAGCAGAGAAGTGGGCTATTGTTGCAAAAATGCCACAACTTACCTCACAACCGTTAGGTGCAGATCTAATGGTCAGAAACGACGGATGGCAGACACACCACCATCACCAACTGAGTCTTTTATAGGAGTAGGAGTAGAGAAACATGTATAAATTGTAACATTTTGGTTCTGCTCCTTGGCACGATTGATAGATAGAAATAACGATTGGAAACGCTAGGGCGGGACTATTTCCGCTAGATAAGCAAGGTACGTAGTAGCTTGGTTGGCGCATCGTCGGTTTGGTCACACGCGGTCCGACATGTTCTAGTGTTTCTAGCAAGATGCCCGCGCGTTGGACGAAGTTGATGGAAAAGGTAAGCACAACTTATAAATTGACGGATGGAGTACTAGTTACAGTGATGCATATAATTAAGCAAAGGGATCGCACATGTCGGTATTGACTGGAACGAGAATGCAACAACATAATAAGAATTAAGGCCACGATGATGATGCGATCGCAGTGGTAGTTACAGAAGGCAAGAAGAAAGATGCATCCATCAACGTACGACCTCCTACTCCTCAACTTAGTGTGCTGGGCCACCGACCGGTGGCTAAGGAGCGGCGGCTTTTGTGGCGAGGTCGAGGTGCTTCTCAGCAAAGGCATCCAAGGCTTCCAGCCGGTTGAGGAAGGCCAATGTCGTAGTGTCCTCACTGGCCTTGTAGATACCTATGTACACGATTTGCTCGTACACGTGGATGTGTAGGTCGACGAATTCTTGCAGGGCGAGGCGCCTCGCGGTGAGCGCGCCCTCCAGGTGGACATTCTTCGTGGAGTCGGCGGGCAGTCATAGGGCCACCGGTGCTTGAAAGAGGTTCCGGCCATGGAGGCCGATTAGGGTGGTAGGCAATGAGGAGCCCGGGCGCGCGGGCTAGAGGAGTACGGCGATGTCGTCCGCGAGCTTCTTGAGGACGGTGAACTTGTTGGTGGTGGCAACGATCACCTGGTCCAACTGAGAGTCGTAGTTGGCGTCGACGGCGGCCATCCACCAGCCGGTCTCCAACACCGTCTAGAGATGATCCTCGGCGCCATGCCGCAGGCCGACATCGTGGACCATCTGGCACAGCCGCTGGCTGCTCGCGCGCATCGCCGCCATGGGTCTGGAGTGAGCTCTTTTGCGCTTAGTGTAGGTGCTTAGGCAAATGCTTAGGTGCGTACGATGTGGAGATGCATTGGAATGGAGGGGCACCTTTATATGAGGGCAAACTGCGTTGCATTCACATCGTGCAGCCTCTTTTCCCGGTCCTCCTCCCATTACTTCCCTCATGCATTAATTGAAGGAGGATGCATTGGCCGTTCAACATTTTGGGAACTGTTACTCCCTCGCTCGTCTGCATTAAAGCTGTATCGGGAACTGTGCCACCCGTTGTCAAATCGAATAGTACTGCGCCGCCCGCTACACGCCCGGCTGAACATGCCTCCTCACCTCCATCAAACCCCTCCGTTAAACCCGCATGCAAACCGAGAAACCTACTCCGGCCACACGTCCGTTCATGAGCGGGCTAGAATTAAACGCAACACCGGCCGAGCTCCTCCCGTCCACCCTTAGTTTAAACGAGGCCAAACTCCGGCCAAGCTCCTACCGCCCGTCCTCTATTTACACGAGGCCAGACAGACAGCGGGCAAGAATCGCACCCCTCCGCCGCTCCCCCATCTCTTCCTTCACCATTTTCTCCACTCTTCTGATGGCTTCAGAGGAGCTGTTCTCCGGCATATTACCCGTCTGGGTGGCCCGCCGAGCCCTCCGGATACGGGCGAGGCCGCTGGGTGCTTCACCAACCTCGCTTGGCCCGACGGAGCCAGTTGCCGTCCCAAGCAGGCACGTGGTTCAGCAACTCGCCGCTCCAGTTCAGCTCGATGAGGAGTGGCGAGTTGCTCCACGCCGGCACGACGGCGAGCACACCGGTACGGGCATCGTCGCTGCCACGTCATACCGCATGTCCCGTGTCTACGGGCGCGCCTCCCATGCCTGCGGCAGCGCCATGCAGGCAGAGACAGAAGCCGGGTGCGTGGACAGCGATGAGTCAGTGGGCAGCTTCTCCGTGTCCGCCGCCATCATCGAGAAGTATAACATGGGAGGCTGCCGCCACTTGGGTCCCATGAAGGCCACCGCTAAGGCGACGACTGCACATTCAGGTGGTTTCTTTGCTTCTTCGTCTCTTCCGAGGACCTTCGTCGACCCCGCAAAGTGTCTGCCGGACGTGAGGAAGACAAAGGGATCCGCGGGCGGTCATTTAGATTATGTACTCCCTCTCCAGCTGGCGGGAAATTTTTGTTCTAAGAATGGATAAATTGTATGTATCTATAACTAAAATAAGTCTAGATACATCCATTTCTAGGACAAGTATTTCCGGACGGAGGGAGTATTAATTATACCAAGATAGCCGGATTGGCACCGCTTAGTTCATGTAAATGTAATGAAATCCATCATGTTTATATGAAGATCTGCCTTTTTTATACGAAATCCTTCATGCTTATATGAAACCAGTCCGTGTTTGCACGAATTTCATCTGGTTGGTTAGAGTTGTGAAAATGTATGCCGCTGACGTTTGATGTCGTCCTCCGCGGAAGGAAACAGGAGGAAATTTGCCGGTTGTCGGTGGAGATGCTCTTATGCTAGAAATAAAAGAGTGACATCCAATCCATTTGAGTTAATTGCGTGTATGATTGTCCCTCTATATGAATTTAATTGCATATACAGTGTACATGTGACTTGCAGGGTGGCTACAGCTTCGTACAGAAAGTTAAAAAGAAACAAGTCCATCCTTAATCTTGTATTGTAAGTGCTCTGTGGGTTCCACTGTCAGTACAGTAGCGAAAGAAGTATATATTAAATAAGTAATATATAATATAAAAATTGAAAGTTAAAGACAGAATTCGAACTCATGTCATCGCGTTGCGAGCATCCGGCGCTAACCAGTCCAACACATTTTTGTTGTAGACCATGTTGCTGATATATCTCCATGTCTACTCTTATACTCCATACGTTCCTAAATATTTGTCCTTTTTAAGATTTCAAATGGACTACCACATACGGATGTGTATGTAGACATATTTTAGAGTGTAGATTCACTCATTTTGCTCCATATGTAGTCACTTGTTGAAATCTCTAAAAAGATAAATATTTAGGAACGGAGGGAGTAGAAAACAGAGTTGGTGATGATGGTGTGCGTGCCATCATGCAATATAGGCCGTCGGATTTATATCTAACAGATAGGAAGAAAACTATGGCAATTTTGCAAAAAATATACCCACACCCCTCTCCACGTTCGCAAATACGGCCTTCCCTCGTTCATCCTTTTATCTCACAAGAGAAACTACTCATACAAATGCATCTTGATGATCCGTGCAACGCACGGGCATCTAGCTAGTTTCTTTTAAAATAGTTACTGCGATAATTGGGTTGAAGTGATATATTTTATCTCTGCCCCGAATGATTTCGGATTCACTAGTAGTAACAAAGAAAAGGTTGCCTTGTTAATTAACAGAAAATAGGGTGAAAACTATCACATGAGGCCGGTAAAAATGAGGCACACTGGGTTCAGCGTCATCGTCACTACAACTGTGCACGCGCGAGAAGTCTACATATCGAGGGGGCTACTGAGTGAGGCACAGAGGCACAATGTTCGAGAGAGAAACCAATTGGCAGATTACGATCAGATTGAGTTGTCACCCTTCTGCTATCATTGTTGGGGTGGGGGAAGGGGGGGAGAGAAAGACGTATCGAGAGTGTGCGCGATAGGCACAGAGGCACAACTAGCGAGTATGTGTGTATGTGTGTGTGTGTTTTAAAGAGGAGTAGATAGATTACTATCAAGATAGAGGTGCCTCCCTACTCCTTCGGTGTCAGGTAGTGTGTGTGTGTGTGTGTGCGTGTGTGTGTGTTTGAGAGAGAAGCCAATCGATAGATTAGTATCAAGATCGAGGTGTCACCCTACTCCTTTGGTGTTGGGAAGTGTGTGTGTGTGGTTGTGTGGGTGTGGGTGTGTGTGTCGGGGGGGGGGGGGCAATGACACTTACATATCCCTACTCTTATAAAAAACAGAGTTGGTGATGGTGGTGTTCCTGCCATCCTGCAATATAGGCCATCCGATTTATACCTGGCGGATAGGAAGGAAACTATGGCAATTTTGCAAAAATATACCCACACCCCTCTCCGCATTTGCAAATAAGGCATTCCCTCGTTCATCCTTTTCTCCCACAGGATAAACTACTCATACAAATGCATCTTGATGTTCGGTGCAACACATGGGCATCTTGCTAGTAGGGAGAAGGAGTTTGTGTGACACATATCTAACTATATTAAGGGATAGGTAGATAGCATTTGTGCGGGGCATACTTAAAGCATCACGGAGATAAACAAAATAGTGTGCATGCAACTGTCGGAAAAATGAAGCGAGAAACAATGTGTGGGAGAGAGAGAGAGCGAAATCTCGAAACAAAAGGTGCTATGTTGGAATCCCATTGTATGTATTCATATGGTTCCGGAACTCGAGTTAACCTTAGGCATATGTGTGAGAGACATTATTATACTTTGAGACATTAGTGGTTGTGGATGGGCGGAATTAAAGGGGTGGGCGTGTTCGACAGAGAGAGCGTGTGTGTTTCTGTGTGAGAGACTTGTAGGACGGGGTAGAAAGGCGAATTCTAACCTTGACAGAGGGAGAGAAATACACAAAGTGCGCGTGTGTGATTCCGATGACCACAGGGAAATGAGATATGTATGCGTGTGAGAGAGATTGCACAATTCATTCACGTATCACTATCTAGCGATCGTGGACGTGCATCGCTTGAACATAAATCAATATCTACTTCGTATCGTGGCCAAAGGTACACTATCGATTCAACGCTATAAAGATTGGACACTCACATATCACATTTTTTCTATTTAAATAAACCTTTTCAGTTGTGCATGCCAAAGTTACAGTGATGTTTCTTCAAACAACCAATGTAGCTATCATGTACATGCACCATTGTTACTCTTGCATTCAAAATCATTAGTCTTGGATGATTTAAGGTTCTATTATGAAGTAATATATGTAACATTCATATATGAGTTCAACGGGTACGCAATTTATGAAATGGAGGCTATATAATCATATGAGGTAACATTTTTAAGTAGTGGACTACAATATCCATTTCTTTTTGTGCGCCTCTACACTAACATGTCAATGCATTATGTTTAAAGTAAATAACCAATTGCACTAAATTATCTATTTACACGAGAAATACATAGGCTAAGCGTTTGATCCATTTTTTTGTGAACGCGCCACTACACCCGTACGATTGGCTGCGCCCGTGTCAACGTCCAAGTTATCGGCGCATCATCCCGAGTTATTGTCTTTTTTTCCGGGGTGGACACACCAGTTATTAACTGCTGACGTGTGCCCCGTGTACACAGTCTCGCATGACCTTCCCGCTAGCACGGTCCAAAATTAGTTGAAACTGGATACGAACGATCCCGCGGGCGGCAAAATCTCCCGCCTCCTTCTAAAATTTCCGCCACCTTAGTCTTTAGCATGCGAAATTCCCCTTTTGTCCTTGGTGCACGGAGACCAGCAGTTACAATACCGCCCTCATCTACATAATAGGTTGGGGCTGCTTTGGTAACTTCCGGTTCCCCCCACTACACGTCACCCCCATTCCCTCCCCCTCCTGCAAAAACGACTAACTCCATAGCACCAGAGCATCTCACATCACACCGTCCATACTTCATCGGCCTTTCTCCCCTCCCCTCTCGGAACCCTAGACTGCTCATCCACCGACGTACCAGAGCCCATTCACTGCCAGCGGCGTCCACCTCACTGGATCTGCTTCTGCGGTCGCATCTACCCCTCCCACCTCCCCTAGAAACAAGTAGACTGCTCATCCACCACTGTACCACAGCCCATTCAGTGCTGGCCTTGTCCACGGCGCTGGATCTGCTTCGCCGATACTCTCGTCAACCGCAGCGCATCTGCAGCAGCTCATTCGTACTCCCCACCAGAGACGCTTCGTCCACACCCCCCGGAGCTGCCCCATCGACACCCCTGTCGACGACCTCTGATCCTCTTCGCCGACGCCTTCCTCAACCCTACCGGAGCCGCTTCGCCGACAACATTGTCAACCCCACCGGAGTAGCTTCGCCTATACCATTTTCAACCCTACCGGGGCCGCTTTGCCAACTCACAAGTCCACGGTCTTAGATCCGCTTCCTCGCACCTCATCCAACCTACCAGAGCAGCTTCTAACGCCCCGTCCATGGCCGCAGATCCGCATCGTAGACACCATCCTTAAGCCAACCAACAGAGCGGCTTCACCCACGCCCTCGTCCACGGCCACAGATCCGCTTTGCCCACACCGTAGTCCACCCTACCGGAGCCGCTACACAAACACCCTACTCGACGGTTCTAGATCTACTTACTGGACCCCGACAGCCAGCGCAGCATCATCACCCTTGGCGTTTCTAACCTAATTCCCACCGTCTGGCAAGATGCCAAGCACCCGCCACGACCTAGGTACTTGTCACCTTTAAACCCGTCCAGCATCACCTGCCCGATGTACTTCAAATATACTAACAGGTCGCTGTTACCTGTTATGCAGCTGGAAAAAACTACAAGGACGATGTTTCTTCTGGATCTAACAGCTTGGCCAACCAAGATCCTGGATCGAGGCATTGCTATGATCTTGTAAGCGTCTCTCTCTCTCTCTCTCTCTCTCTCTCTCTCTCTCTTGTATTGTTCTGTGCCTGCCAGCGTGCTTTGCTAGGATTTTCGACCAATAATCCCTTTGTGCAGAAAATGATTTCTACTACTGGCTGCTAAATTAGATATGTAGATGTCATACATGATACTACCTCGTACCTCCGTTCCTAAATATAAGTCTTTCTAGAGATTCCACTATAGGCTACATACAGAGCAAAATGAGTGAATCTACACTCGAAATGCATCTATATACATCTGTATGTGGTCCATACTAGAATCTCTACATAAACATATATTTAGGAACAGAGGCAGTACATTACACAAAATCGTAGGTGGCATGTAGGAATTCCAGTACACTACATTAGGCTCCCTTAGAGTGCCTGCTAGTCCAGCACACAGAGTCATGGCTAGTTTATGCTACGCACACAATCATTAATTGGTGGTTTAAATATGCGCAAGGGATATGCAATGTATTATCATGTAGAGATGTTTGAAATTAGCCGTGCCAACTTGCAGATTCGGTTACACAATGAAAAAGTATAAGATGTATGTGGCAATTTCATGGAACATCGCAAAAAAGGAGAGCTAGCGATGAGCCTATACAGCGTGCTATGGTACGTCACTCCATTGCAATCATCGTGACATGTTATTTGTATGTCAGTTCTATTGGCCAAGTTTCTTAGGGATAGTTATTACGAGTTATCCTAAGAAAATAAGCACCTGTGAATATAAGCTCCATGTAATAAGCCAACCAGTTCTTTTCATTGCGTTTTTAGCTTATCTTTGGTATGATAAGTGAAAAGTCTAGATTGCATTATATTTTTTCATTTTGCTACCCATATGAAAATTAATTTGGCTTGCAAACATCACAAATTGAACCCAGTGCAGTAATTAATATGATATGAAAACAAACCATCACTATTTGCTCAAAATGCAAATACAAAGATACCATCTACTTGGCACAATCTACTTTGGTCAATGTTTTCCATAGAGATTCCATTGCCTAATTTAAACGAAAAACACATGACCCACATTTAAATGAAGAACAATTATTTATTGAAATTCGATGGTCCAAGTGGCTGGTTATTATCATATAGCAGCACCACCTGAAAGCATCATATAGCAGCAGTAGCTCATAGCAACTCATCCTACAGCAACAGCAGCAGCAACAGTGTACAATTCATCATATACCAGCAGCAGCTCATAGCAATTCATCATATAGCAGCAGCAGGAGCAGCTCATAGCAATTCATCATATAGCATCAGCAGGAGCAGCTCATAGCAATTCATCATACAACAATAGCAGGAGCAGCTTATAGCAACTCATCATATAGCAACAACAACTCATAGCAATTCATCATATAGCAGCAGTAGCTCATAGCAATTCATTATATAGCAGCAGCAGCTCATAGAAATTCATCATATAGCAGCAACAGGAGCAACTCATAGCAATGCATCATATAGCAGCAGCATAAGCAGCTCATAGCAATTCATCGTATAGTGGATCAGAATAAAAATTTGGCAAAAAATTAGAGGAGATCCTCACCTTTTTGGATGAGCTCATCCTTCAACAGCACCTCAAGGCCACTGCCTGGGAGGTGGGGAGGGGGAATAAGGTGCCTTCTGCCGCAGTGTGGCATCAGCCATAGTTGTGCAGCGCCTGCCGGAGTAGTGCGTTGGACGAACCACAGTGGAGCAGCTGCTAGAGACCATGAGAATGAGGGGCGACACCAGAGGGAGGAGCAGCCAGGGAGATTTGCCCCTACCCGCTGGCCATGTAGCCTAGCTAGACAGAGCATCATCGAGGACCAGGCCAGATGGGACCAGTGGCGACGGCCTGCTGGAGGAACCCTAGTGCTGCAGGCAGGGGATCGAGGTAGAGGGAAAGGGGAGAGGAGGTGCAAGCGGGCAGGTCAATGAACGCTTGCGTGTTTGTTTTTACTTGAGGGTGAGGTGTGATGCGGGCGTCACCAGTTGCATTTTGAGTGTAATATAGGCAGACATCAGAGTCATTTCACTATTCCCCTTCCCTTCAATTTTTAGTGAGGTTCTACACGAAACACCCCCCTCCAAAGCAAAATTAGTTAAGCCCAAGCCCATAACTCAAAAATGACTTCTTTACATATTTTATGGCTTATTTTGACAATAAGCCCTGAAAAGGCGGAATAGAACTGGCCCTTAACCTGCAATTCAATTGTGCGTGTAATGATGAATCAGTTCTGCCTGCTATAGTGTACATTTAGGCATCATCATACATGGCATAACATAATACATGTGCATTCCATTGTAAAATCTGGAATATGCAATGTTTATGTTAGTTCATACGTTGCACATGATGTTTAAATGCCCCTTAAATCTGGTCAGTCAAGTGATGGTCTTTAAGCCTCATTCTTTGCTTCTTTTCTTGATATGTAAGATTTGCTCACACATCTATTCAATTGCTTGTTTGCATCAGCCAGCCATACTAGGACTATTTGCTTTGATTACTTGTTGTTCTTGACCTAACACTCTAACAGAGCTTGTCAATGATTTAAACACTAAAGGCTGATATAGTGGGGCCTTTTCTAACTCATAGGTGACATAAATGTTTGGCTGTACACTAAAGTAGGCTCTCCAAGAGTACCTGGAGATCCAGTTCGAAGGTATGCCTAGTTTTTACATAGTGCAGACATAGTAAATGCTCATTTCATTGTGTGCAAGTGCAAGAGATGCGGCATGTTTCATTATGTGGTGTTGTTTTGTTATAATCTCATCCTTTTGTGTTCACAGACTGGAAAGTATGCATGTTTATCTTCCAAGGAGACGAGTAACTAGTTTGTGTCACCTTGTAGAGGGGGTGCAATGAAGATAAGATTGAGGATTTCCAAGTACAAGATGTTAGGAAGGAGCCTTGTAAGAGAAGTAGGAGCTGCGCTGAGCCTCTTCAACCTGTTAAGGTAAGTCACTGTATCCAACTCAACAGTTCAATTCCTTGTTTGTTTCAGGCATAGTTAATTTGCTCTTTTCAATTGCTTTATTTGTCCTCAGTTAATGAGATGCCCAAAGAATGATGCCTGATGTTGGGTACTTGTATAACTATTAGTCAACATAATTAAAGGCCTTACCATTTAATTACTCTGCCGAAGTGTGCCTGAAGCTTTGAAGTCTATTAACCAACTATTATTGAATGAGGCTCACAATCTAGTTTATACTAGGCTAATGATTGCATAGTTTTGCTTGCTGTAATATGTTTGTATGAAATCCTCTGCTGTTCATTATGCTCCCTAAGACTTTAATTGAGCTATAGAATGGCCAACTGCTTGCTTACTTCTATGCAACGTGTTGTCTAAATTTGTAACTTGTCTGTGTTTTGGATTGGGCCCCAACATCATGCTCCTCTGGTGAGCTAAGAGAGATTTTTGTATGCAAGCTGCACAGACTACCTTTTTATAATTTTTAAAATATCACATGCTTATTTTTCATGACGTGTAACATTATTGTTACTCCTATTTTTCCATGTACAAAATAGTCTGTCTTGCTCGCTTCACTGTTGTAACTATATTTTTGCCCTAGTCATGTGTACTTACAGAAACATTTCAGGATGAAGTGACATCAACACAAAGATCTGCGAGAAGTGCGGCATGGCCGTTACCGAATGATTATGGATTGGAATTGGAATGTGCTGATGTTCTCGAGCATCAACTAGAGGTGGCAAGACAATGTGTACATGATTCTGAACGTACAATCAACAAGTTGAGACTGGACATGCAGGAGTCAAAAAAATGAAACAAGACACTGAGGTAACAACGAAGGAATTGGAGATTTTGTAGACTGAAATTTGTGCTATCTAAATCCGGCCAATCCTATTTTCTGAAGATATTATAGTTCAAATGGTAAGTTATGTTGATGCGCGTCCATGATGTATGAGCTGTATTTGCCCTGTGTATGTAATTTGCTGTTTGTGTATGCTTTATTATCACTAGTGCCGAACCATAATGCCCAGTGGATATAATCAGCTGTAATTTCTTTATTGTATAGTGTAGGATTATTCTACGTTTCTATGCCTTAGTCTCTTTATTGTATAGTGTATGTTTTTAGAGGTGATAGTATAGAGTAGGATAATTCTTTAAATATGCTATATCATTCAAACGGGAGCTAACTCACCCAAACGTTGTAGTGACCATGGCTCTCCACAGGCCGTACGTTCCATGGGCCATCTACGGGACGGACGATCCCTGACCTTCTGTGGTCGTCGGATTCGTGGGCCTTCTATGGGCTGTCGGATCCGTGGGCCTTCTACCGGCTGTCGGATCCATGGGCCTTCTGTGGGCCGTCGGATCAATGGGCCTTCTGTGGGTCGTCGGATCAATGGGCCTTCTGTGGTCCGTCGGGTCAATGGGCCTTCTACGGGCCGTCTCATCTATGGGCCTTGTACGGGCCGTATAAGGGGCTGTAAATGGGCTAGAGTGGAAATCGTACGTTTTATGGACTGACCATAACGGGCCGTTAATCGGCCGTATTTGATGATGCTATGAAAATGGCCCAACAGATTAACGGGCCACAAACGGGCCAACTGTATCCATAGGCTGAATTTGGTCCACAAGCAGAAAAGGCCTGTAACGGGCCATAAGTAAACGAATGCTGGAAATGAGCCCAAGAATAAATGGGCCCTGAGAAGGCCGAAAGATAACATGGGCTGGAAACGGCCCAACGGTATAATGGGTCGTTAATGGGTATAAAGTGATACACTGTTCATTACGGGCCAGTTTTACCACGTGCCGTTAATGGGCTGAGGGTTACTAAGGGCCTCATATGGGCCGAAAGAAGTCATGGGCCATACATGGGCCAGAAGTTAAAATGGGCTGGAATTATATTGGACGGCCCAGATGAGCTACTGGGCCTAATTCGGATAGGCCGTAAACGGGCCCTGGGTTAGCGGGCTGTAAATGGGCTATATCCGAACAGGCCGTTAATAGGCTTGCCGTGGGCAGGCCCTCCACCTTTTGACCAAGTCAAATGGACCAGCCTTTTCATAAGAATGGGTCTTTGTTGGGCCGTGCCACGTGTCGACGTATTATAGGTGCTTTGGGTCCAATGAGTGGATGACATCTGTCCCAACGGCGAGCCGACACGTGTTCCCTCCAGCCAATGATGATTTTACACGTGGAAAATTCCCATTGGTCGGGGCTGTTAACGGGTTATCGGATCCAAAACTAGACCCGATAGCTTAACGGCATTCCGTTACGGTGGATGCCACGTGTCGGTCACCCTTGATGAAAGCACTTCTGTGACGCGCGATTTATCGTCATGGAAGTGGACACTTCCATGATGATAATTTTGGTAATGTCATGGAACACTTCTACAACAGTACAGGTATGACTATCTTGATTCTGTCATAAATTTGTCATGGATGTACATGCATCACAGAAAATGTGACCTACTGTGACAAACACGTATCATCACGGAAGTGTATTTTTTTGTAGTGCTCGCAATGTCACTTGAGCCAATTAAGTATCCTTGCATTTTTCTTCATTTCATAAAAGAAGCTGCGGTTTGAAGGGTCGAGAAAATCAACTCTGTAGCCATGTAATACTCATCACTAATCTTGGAGGCCCCACACATTAATTTTCTGCAACTTCGATGGACTGTAAGTAATTGCACTTACTTCCTTACGCTTGGGATTTGGTGGTACTAGGATTGAGGGTCCATCAACATTTGCTCCTCCAATTATGATGTGAAGCGCCTTTACATTCGCTGGAGGTCCTTTGCGAAAAGCTCTACTTGCCATATGAATCTGCACATAAGATGAAACTTGCTACTTGTCAGAGACATAATAACATATGACATTACTAAACCAGATTTCCGCATTTGAAATCAACCAACCTTGAAAGAAACCAACCATGTCAAGTACTTGGTTGCCCTATCACCAATTGCATCCGTGAAAGGAACATACATCTACATAGACAGTCATCAATTTTGCATACAAATTTAAACACAGCAGAGCAGCAGTACAAAGCATAGCATCAAAATGACATTGAACATACACGGTGATGGGATTGGCCGGTGGAGGAGGCAGTGGACGCGGTGGTGGCTCCCCTGCGCTCTAGGAAACATTATCCACTCCAGGCATGAGAGATGAGAGTCCATCAACATTAGCCTTTTCAAACATGATCGCTAGCTCATTCAAGCAGTCTAGAGGTCCATGACAGAAAGCTTTAATTGGCTTGTGAATCTGCATGAACAAAAGAAGAAGAAAATAACACTTGTTAGTGGCATATTATAGCATGACAATACTAGATATTCATGTATCAAATCAACTAACCACGATCAATGCAACCCATTGATCATCGTCTGCCATAATAGTTTGCTTCGCATCAACCCATCCTAGCCCAGTTGCTTTGTTTTTGTAAAATACCCATGCTGAGTATATAGCTTTCATATCATCCCAACGATTCTTGAATTGCTTCTGTACATACTTTCTTCCGGTCTTTGCATTGAAGTCTACAATTAAACCCTTATAGCCAGCAGTAGTTAAAGCTTGGGTTGGCCTATTTCCAAGCCGTACTTGTGTTGCGGCACACTCACAGAAATTTCTGGTGGCCTCTCGATCCCACTGAGCTTTCACTTTCGGTCCTTCCATCTATACATCCAAGTATTAATTCTCAAATGACAAACTAGCAGTTCAATAGTACAATTTTCTTGTACTGATTCAACTAGTTCACAAATACCAATTCAAGCAGTCAAATTCGTAATTTATATAAGCAGAGAACACACTAGCAGTTCAGTAGTACCAAATGGAGTAGTCAAATTTGCAATTTATATAAGCAGAGCACACACTCGCACTTCACTAGTACCAAATGTGAGCAGTCAAATTAGCCATAGCACACACACACACTAGCAGTTCGCTTGTATCAAATGAGAGCAATCAAATTTGCAACAACATGCATTGGCACTTGGCTAGTACCAAATCGAGCAGTCAAAAAGCTAGTAGCAGTTCACTAATCACTAGTACTACATGAAATACTAGTAGCCAGGCAGCACACGCACAGAGCACGACCATCATGCACGCATAGCATATATAAACGCAGAGCACTCGTCCAATCACACACGCAAAAACGGAGCAGGCAGGCAGCACATGCTGGAAGAAGGGGAGGGAGCGGACAAAGGACATATGGAAAGAGGTTACTGCGGCGACGGATGGCGATCCGAGTGGCCGGTGGCCGGGGTTGGGGCCGGTGGAGGCGGTACGGTGATGGGGAGTGGTCGGTGGAGGATGCAGCGAACACGGCGGCTGCTTCCTGGCGCTCCGGGAAAGGGAGATTACGTAGGCGTCGCCTCCGATTCGCCGGCCGGTGCTGGCCAAGCCGCCGGGGTCGAGGTAGGGACCGGCGGCGGCAGCGGCGACGGGGAACGGTGAGCTGCGGCTTTTGGACCCTTTTCCTGGAGCGCTCCGGATTTGGGCTCCAGCTTCTAGGCAGTAGAAGCCACAGAAGCCAGTAAAAAGAGCCCAAACAAACCCTTAGGCATCCTGCGACAAGAGCAGAGTCATACAGAGGATCACGGCAGCACGGCTCGGGCGGCTACCCACTACCACTTTTCCCCTTCTTCCTCCTGCGCGACTGATTCAGACCACTACTTCAAATTCTTGTCCCTATGCTTGTAATCGCCACTGATTCAAACCACTGAGAGAAAGAACTCATCCCGTAACACTAGATCATGAGTGGATGTTAACATTTGGTATCAGAGGCCATCCTCTACCCTTTCGTGACTCGATCTGGCTCTGATCGTGGAGACACGGCATCTTCGTCAAGCTCGAGCACAAATCGAAGCCATGGATCCCACCGTGAAGGACTACATGGAGAAGATCACCAGTTCGATGGAGGAGTTCCGCCTTGAGCTTCGCAACAACACGACGTCAGTGCATGCGAAGCCTGGCGGCACGACCTATAGCGCCGTGTCAACCAGCTCAGCGACGCGGTGGCAGACTTGCAGAACGGGCGCACGCCTGCGGCGGCTACAGGGCCCTCTCTCCGGGACCCCTCCCTTCCCTCGATCGGCGACCGTCCAGACATCGGCCGACGAGCGCAGGAGCTGCCACACAGGGCAGGTGACCACGGCGACGCCTTTCTACATCGGGAGAAGGCACCGATGACACCATCGGTGGCCCTCCCGGCATAGGTTAGTGTTGGGGAATGCAGTATTTCAAAAAAATTACCTACGATCACGCAAGATCTATCTAGGAGATGCATAGCAACGAGCGGGGAGAGTGTGTCTACGTACCCTCATAGAACAAAAGAGGAAGCGTTTATTAACGTGGTTGATGTAGTCGAACGTCTTCGTGATCCAACCGATCCTAGCACCGAACGTACGGCACCTCCGCGTTCAGCACACGTTCAGCTCGATGGCGTCCCTTGATCTCTTGATCCAGTTGAGGACAAGGAAGAGTTCCGTCAGCACGACGGCGTGGCGATTGTGACGATGAAGTTACCGGCGCAGGGCTTCACCTACAACGATACGGCCGAGGTGTGTAACTATGGAGGGGGGCACCGCACACGGCTAAGAGAAGACTTCGTGTGCCTTTGGGGTGCCCCCCTCCCACATATATAAAGGGGAGGAGGAGAGGTGGTCGGCCCAAGGGGGGGCGCGCCATGGGGAGGAGTCCTACTTGGACTCCCGGTCCAAGTAGGATTCACCCCCTCTCCTATTCCCACTAGGAGAAGGAGGGAAGGAGGAGGAGAAGTGAAGGAAAGCCCCCAACCCTAGTCCAATTAGGATTGGGCTTGGGGAGGGGGGGGGCGCCGCCTCCTCTCTCCACTAGGGTCCATGAAGGCCAATTAACTCCTGGGGGGGGGTCCGGTAACCCCCGGTACTCCGAAAAATGGCCGAACCTTTCCGAAACCATTCCGGTGTCCAAACACAACCTTCCAATATATCAATATTTACGTCTCGACCATTTTGAGACTCCTCGTCATGTCCGTGATCTCATACGGGACTCCGAACAAACTTCTGTTCATCAAATCACATAACTCGTAATACAAATCATCATCGAATGTTAACCGTGTGGACCCTACGGGTTCGAGAACTATGTAGACATGACCGAGACACATCTCTGGTCAATAAACAATAGCGGAACCTGGATGCTCATATTGGCTCCTACATATTCTATGAAGATCTTTATCGGTCAAAACCGCATAACAACATACGTTGTTCCCTTTGTCATCGGTATGTTACTTGCCCGAGATGCAATCGTCTGTATCATCATACCTAGTTCAATCTCGTTACCGGCAAGTCTCTTTACTCGTTCCGTAATGCATCATCCCATGGCTAACTCATTAGACACATTGCTTGCAAGGCTCATAGTGATGTGCATTACCGAGAGGGCCCAGAGATACCTCTCCGATACACGGAGTGACAAATCCTAATCTCGATCTATGCCAACTCAACAAACACCATTGGAGACATATGTAGAGCATCTTTATAATCACCCAGTTATGTTGTGACGTTTGATAGCACACAAGGTGTTCCTCTGGTATTCGGGAGTTTCATAATCCCATAGTTTGAGGAACATGTATAAGTCATGAAGAAAGCAATAGCAGAAAAACTAAACGATCATTATGCTAAGCTAACAGATGGGTCTTGTCCATCACATCATTCTCTAATGATGTGATCCCGTTCATCAAATGACAACACATGTCTATGGTCAGGAAACTTAACAATCTTTGCTTATCGAGCTAGTCTAGTAGAGGCATACTAGGGACATTCTATTTGTCTATGTATTCACACATGTACTAATTTCCGGTTAATACAATTCTAGCATGAATAATAAACATTTATCATGATATAAGGAAATATAAATAACAACTTTATTATTGCCTCTAGGGCATATTTCCTTCAGTCTCCCACTTGCACTAGAGTCAATACTCTAGATTACATAGTAATGATTCTAACACCCATGGAGTCTTGGTGCTGATCATGTTTTGCTCGTGAGAGAGGCTTAGTCAACGGGTCTGCACCATTCAGATCTGTATGTATCTTGCAAATCTCAATGTCTCCCTCCTTGACTTGATCGTGGATGAAATTGAAGCGTATCTTGATTTGTTTGGTTCTTGATGTCTACTACACAACCTTCTTCTTGTAGACGTTGTTGGGCCTCCAAGTGCAGAGGTTTGTAGGACAATAGCAAATTTCCCTCAAGTGGATGACCTAAGGTTTATTAATCCGTGGGAGGCGTAGGATGAAGATGGTCTCTCTCAAACAACCTTGCAACCACATAACAAAGAGTCTCTTGTGTCCCCAACACACCCAATACAATGGTAAATTGTATAGGTGCACTAGTTCGGCGAAGAGATGGTGATACAAGTGCAATATGGATGGTAGATATAGGTTTCTGTAATATGAAAATATAAAAACAGCAAGGTAGCAAGTGGTAAAAGTGAGCGTAAACGGCATTGCAATGCTAGGAAACAAGGCCTAGGGTTCATACTTTCACTAGTGCAAGTTCGATCAACAATAATAACATAATAGGATCATATAACTATCCCTCAACATGCAACAAAGAGTCACTCCAAAGTCACTAATAGCGGAGAACAAACGAAGAGATTATTGTAGGGTACGAAACCACCTAAAAGTTATCCTTTCTAATTGATCTATTCAAGAGTCCGTAGTAAAATAACACGAAGCTATTCTTTCCGTTCGATCTATCCTAGAGTTCATACTAGAATAACACCTTAAGACACAAATCAACCAAAACCCTAATGTCACCTAGATACTCCAATGCCACCTCAAGTATCCGTGGGTATGATTATACGATATGCATCACACAATCTCAGATTCATCTATTCAACCAACACAAAGAACTTCAAAGAGTGCCCCAAAGTTTCTACCAGAGAGTCAAGACGAAAACGTGTGCCAACCCCTATGCATAAGTTCACAAGGACACATAAGTCGCAAGTTGATCACCAAAACATACATCAAGTGGATCACGTGAATATCCCATTGTCACCACAGATAAGCACATGCAAGACATACATCAAGTGTTCTCAAATCCTTAAAGACTCAATCTGATAAGATAACTTGAAAGGGAAAACTCAATTCATCACAAGGAGATAGAGGGGAAGAAACATCATAAGATCCAACTATAATAGAAAAGCCCGCGGTACATCAAGATCGTGCCATATCAAGAACACGAGAGAGAGAGAGAGAGAGAGTGAGATCAAACACATAGCTACTGGTACATACCCTCGGCCCCGAGGGTGAACTACTCCCTCCTCGTCATGGAGAGCGCCGGGATGATGAAGATGGCTACCGGAGAGGGATTCCCCCCTCCGGCAGGGTGCCGGAACGGGTCTAGATTGGTTTTCGGTGGCTACAGAGGCTTGCGGCGGCGGAACTCCCGATCTATTGTTCTCCTCAATATTTTTAGGGTATATGGACATATATAGGCGAAAGAAGTCGGTCAGGGGAGCCACGAGGGGCCCACGAGGGTGGGGGCGCGCCCAGGGGGTAGGGCGCGCCTCCCTGCCTCGTGGCTTCCTTGAAGCTTCCCTGACATCTACTCCAGGTCTCCTAGATTGCTTCCATTCCAAAAATAACTCTCCCGAAGGTTTCATTCCGTTTAGACTCCGTTTGATATTCCTTTTCTTCGAAACACTGAAATAGGCAAGAAAACAACAATTTGTGCTGGGCCTCCGGTTAATAGGTTAGTCCCAAAAATAATATAAAAGTGTTTAGTAAAGCCCATAAATATCCAAAATAGATAATATAATAGCATGAAACAATAAAAAATTATAGATACGTTGGAGACGTATCAAGCATCCCCAAGCTTAATTCCTGCTCGTCCTCAAGTAGGTAAATGATAAAAATGAATTTTTGATGTGGAATGCTACCTAACATATTTATCCATGTAATTCTCTTTATTGTGGCAAGTATATTTAGATCCAAAAAATTCAAGACAAAAGTTTAATATTGACATAAAAATAATAATACTTCAAGCATCCTAACAAAGTAATCATGTCTTCTCAAAATAACATGGCCAAAGAAAGGTATCCCTACAAAATCATATAGTTTGGTCATGCTCCATTTTTGTCACACAAGAATGCTCCCATCTTGCACAACCCCGATGAAAAGCCAAGCAATTGTTTAATACTTTAGTAATCTCAAACTTTTTTCAACTTTCACGCAATACATGAGCGTGAGTCATGGACATAGCACTATGTGTGGAATAGAATATAATGATGGGGGTTGTGTGGAGAAGACAAAAAAGGAGAAAGTCTCACATTGACGCGGCTAATCAATGGGCTAGGGAGATGCCCATCAATTGATGTCAATGCGAGGAGTAGGGATTGCCATGCAACGGATGCACTAGAGCTATAAATGTATGAAAGCTCAACAAAAGAAACTAAGTGGGTGTGCATCCAACTTGCTTGCTCACGAAGACCTAGGGCATTTGAGGAAGCCCATTGTTGGAATACACAAGCCAAGTTCTATAATGAAAAATTTCCACTAGTATATGAAGGTGACAACACAAGAGACTCTCTATCATGAAGATCATGGTGCTACTTCACTAGTAGAAAAAGGGTCTGTTGTCCCGGTTCATAAGGGCCTTTTGTCCCGGTTCCTGAACCGGGACTAAAGGGTCAGTACTAATGCCCTGTCCCTTTAATCCTGGTTCAATACAGAACCGGGACAGATGGGCCTCCACGTGGCCTGTGCGCGGAGCCCAGGCAGGAGGGCCTTTGGTCCCGGTTGGTGGCACCAACCGGGACCAATAGGCATCCACGCGTCAGCATTTATGTGGCTGGGGTTTTTGTTTTTTTTGAAGGGGGGGGGGGTTGGGGGGTTAATTTAGGTGTTTCATATATTGTGTTAGCTAGCTATAATTAATAGAGAGAAGTGTCCTCTCTTATGTCCGTGCTTGGTCGATGCTACGTACTATACATACGTATAGAGAGGACTAGACACGCTAGCTAGCTAGTAAGCAAACGAAGGAAACAGAAGATCGTCATGAACATATATGCATACAGAGAGAAGTGATATCGGCCACCTCTCCTTCTCCGAGAGATTGGTCGAACAACAAGTTCTCGTATATCTATCCGACACTACCGGCTACATATATACAATAATTATCTCTTACAAATATAATCTCCTAACATACGGACTCATGGTCCACATAGTATTCTCCGTCTTCAGCGATCACGTGGTCAAGAAAGAATGCCGCCAATTCCTCTTGAATTGCTCGCATGCGAGCTGGTGCTAGGAGTTCATCTCGCTTCCGAAACATCTAATTTGAAGAAGGGGGTCAATATATATATATATATGAATGAATGAAACTCAACACAAATGATGGTAATAAAATAAAATTGTGAATGTTGTTATTTACGCACTTCATATTGTTCGTCAGAGTAGCCCCGCTCACAGGTCGTGTGGCGGATGGACTCGCAAACGCAGTATCCACAGAAATTATTCCCTTGTTCCTACCACAACCACTTTACAAGAAATATAGGTCAATCAAACTAATAAGCAAGAATGCCAAATGGTATTGATGAAACTAGCACTTGAATCAATAGGAGATGCGCGGACCATGCTACTATAGTACTTACTTTCGGGTTTCTAAATTGCAGCTTCTTCGGGAGTCCCGGAGCTTTTTTGGTGAATTTTTTCCAAACCCTGCCAGACAAAGAAAACAATTACTTGATATATCAGGAAATGAACAAAGTTGCTGATATGGTGGATAATGATCGATTTAACTTACTTCTCGAGCATTTGAGTCATGTCCGCATAGTCCTGGGGATCTTTTCGTCTTGAGTCTAAGACGGTTACTAGTCCCTGCTCAAGCTTAATCTCTAGGAGAATATAGTGGAAACTGCACACGCATGCATAACTCATCAATTACATTACTATAACCTTGACTAATATATAAGGGAAACCGAATACGCACAAGACAGTAACACTCACTTGAAGTTGTAAGGAAAAAGTATTATATCTTTGTTTTCATTTATTACCAACGATCGTAGCAAGTTGGCCTCGATATCTGCGGCATGAAATTTAGCCTCAGTTTCATCTATGAGATATGTGTTAATGAACCCAATATAACCGACTTGTCTTTTCTTCAATTCAGCGATCTTCAATCTGCATAATATAGTGAGGATAATTATAAATACATGCAATGAAAGAGCTGAGCTATATAGAGAGACTTAATGACAGAAGTAGTACTACTTACAGACAGTAGCAGGTGACCGTTGCTTTATCGAGGGCCAATTGATTGAAAAACTGAAAGAACTCCTCAAATGGAAGAGGCAACAGATCAATTCCAACGAGGTCATGCTCCTTTTTAACTCTCACATACAAAGTACTCCTCCTCCCAGACTCTCTGCAGATTTTCAAGTACCAATCATGCAATCTTCGCATCATCGTTGATAGAGATCTTTCATCTTTGACTAGAGGCTTCCCGTACTCGTATCTTTGTATCTGCACCTCCATGAAATCATAATGTACATCGTCGGGCAGGTAATCTCCAAGATTGCTATAACCGGGCACCATCCTCGGATCATTAGCGACGATGTCGCTAGGCACCTTGAGCGGGGGGCATGACTGCTTCGCTTGTTCGCCGAGCTATGCAATTTGTTTCCCAGCTCGTTGTTCTTTCAGCCTTTGATCACTGACAGTACTTCCCGACTGCTCCGCTTCGACAAATTCCTTTCCAATAATGCGCTCATAGTTTCCTTTTGGCGGAGACTTGGGTGGTTTTGTCAGGGCAGCCAGAGTGTGCTTCGCTTTCACCGGATCTACCTTCTCCTCAGGAGGTGGATGTTTCTTTGCTTTCACCCCTTCAAAGAAGTTCCTCACTTCTTCTCGCGCGATCTCGGCATTCTCCTCCGGGGTCCTCTCGTATGGTAACTTCTCTGGAGTCTTCAGATAAGGACCGAATCTATATGTCCTCCCGCCTCTGGCTGTACTGCTAGACGCCGGCAGAGCAGACGGAGCGGTTGTCTTCTTTACTTGCTTACGAGGCGCAGGAGAAGGACTACGACGCGCCGGAGCAGCCGGAGCGGCGGCAGGTCTCTTCCGCCCTTGCTGATGAGGCGGAGAAGGAGGAGGCTGGCTGCTCGGGCGCACCGGCGCAGGCGGAGAAGGAGGCGGAGTGCCGCCACGCGCCGAAGAAGGAGCCGACTGAGTGCCCTGATCATCACTCGCCGGAGGAGGAGGCGGTGGAGGAGGCAGAGTGCCCTGACTCACCGGAGGAGGAGGCAATGGAGGAGGCGGAGTGCCCTGACTCGCCGGAGGAGGAGGAGGCGGAGGCATCCAGTTCGGAAGGTTGATGAGCTCCTTCCGCCATAGGCATGGAGTCTTCAGAGCAGAACCCAGCCTAGTCTCCCCTTCACCGGTAGGGTGGTCAAGCTAGAGGTCCTCAAATCCCTCCGTTATTTCATCCACCATCACCCTAGCATATCCTTCTGGAATCGGCCGGCAGTGAAAGCGCCGGGTTCAGTAGGATAAACAGAGCGAACAGTCGCCTTGACCTTCAAATTCATCCATTGCGTCATAAGGTGGCAATTTTGAGACTCCGTGATAGCATCCATGGGATAGCTGGCAGGAGCCGTCAAGACATGCTCCGACTGAAGCAGCTCGGTGGAAGCCACGCTGCTTCTCCGCTGAGATGGCGGGGTAGCTTTGGGGGAAGCTTCGGCAGTTCGTTTGCTGTGATTTGCTTCTCGTTCCTCTATCGCTTGTACCCTTGCTTGCAGCGCCTGCATTTGGGTCTGTTGCACTTTTTTCCTCCTCTCCTGGCATTTGTAACCGCCTACGTCCGGAAACCCAACCTTCCATGGAATGGAGCCTGGCGTGCCTCGTGTCCGTCCAGGGTGCTCAGGATTCCCGAGGGCCATTGTGAGCTCGTCGTTCTCTCTGTCTGGAACGAACGTCCCTTGCTGTGCTGCTTCGATATACTGCTGAAGCTTCTTGACTGGTATGTCCATTTGATCGTTCGTCCAAATGCACTTCCCTGATACAGGGTCCAAGGTTCCGCCAGCCCCGAAGAACCAAGTCCGGAAACGGTCTGGCCAGTTAATTGTCTCTGCTTCGATCCCTTTATCAGCCAGATCATTCTCAGTCTTGGCCCACTTAGGCCGGGCTACGAGGTAGCCACCTGACCCTGTGCGATGGTGATGCTTCTTCTTCGCATCATTTTGCTTGTTTGTCGCTGACATCTTCTTACTCTTTTCCGATGTCTTGTGGGCCACAAATGCGGGCCAGCGATCTCTAATCTTCTCATATCTGCCCTTGAATTCTGGTGTCTCTTTATTTTCGACAAAGTTATTCAGCTCTTTCTTCCACCTCCTGAATAGTTCTGCCATCCTCTTAAGAGCAAAAGACTTGATTAATTGCTCTTTAACTGGCTCCTCTGGATCATCCTCTTGCGGTAGGGTGAAATTTGACTTCAGCTCAGTCCAAAGATCATTTTTCTGCATATCATTGACATAGGACACCTCAGGGTCTTCTGTAGCCGGCTTTAACCATTGCTGGATGCTGATCGGGATCTTGTCCCTAACCAAAACCCCGCACTGAGCAACAAATGCGCTCTTTGTCCGGAGGGGTTCAATCGGTTGGCCGTCGGGCGCGATTGCTATGATCTCAAACTTTTCATCCGATCTCAACTTTTTCTTCGGGCCTTGTCTCTTTACCGAAGTTGTGCTCGATCCGGAGGGCTAGAAAAAAGAACAAAGACTTAATTAATATGTGTACATACCAAAACAATGAATGCATCAATTAGCTAGTCATCAGAAGCTTAACTAATATATATATACCTGGCCGGACTCGGTTCGGTCACCGGAGACGTCATCACGGTCTCCTTCTTGCACCGGCATTGGGTCACCGGAGCCGTCCTCACGGTCTCCTTCTTGCACCAGCATTAGGTCACCGGAGCCATCATAATCACAGCCAGCTGCTTCCAGACCATTAGTGTCGTTGAGAAACAATGAGCAGACGGCATCACTTCCTCGTGCGATTATGTCCCCCAACAACTCTTCTTGTACTTCGTCTCGGGCGGTGTCCATAGTTTCTACAAATATTTACAACATGGCAATTATTATTCAAACATGACAGATGGATATATTAATTAGTGGCCTCGACGCTGCTTCTCTAGGGTTTGGGGTGGCCTCGACGCTGCTTCTCTAGGGTTTGGGGTGGCCTCGACAAAGCTTTCAAGGATAAAAAAAGAAGAGGAAGAAGAAAAAAAAGAGGAGAAGAAAGAATGGAGGAGTAAGAACTCCTCTATTCTTTCTTCTCCTCTTTTTTTCTTCTTCTTCCTCTTTTTTTTTATCGGGAACGAGGGTCGTCGATGGTCACCGAGCGGTAGAGGAAACCCTAAATTGCAAGTATCATGGGTGTGAGATACATGTGGCCGTCGGTGTCGGACACTACATCCACGTCCCACAAGTGACGTGGGCGTCGAAGCCCGCGTCACTTGTGGGACGTGGATGTACTGTCCGACACCGACGGCCACATGTATCTCACACCGACGATACTTGCTATTTAGGGTTTCCTCTACCGCTCGGCGATCCTCGACGACCCTCGTTCCCAATAAAAAAAAGAGGAAGAAGAAGAAAAAAAAGAGGAGAAGAAAGAATAGAGGAGAAGAACTCCTCTATTCTTTCTCCTCCTCTTTTCTTCTTCTTCCTCTTCTTTTTTATCCTCTTCTTCCTCTCATGTTCGACGACCCTCGACCCCTCGACGACCCTAGACCCCCTCTCGACCCTCGACCCCTCGGCGATCGTCGACCCCCTCTCGACCCTCGACCCCTCGGCGACCCTCGTTCCCGATAAAAAAAATAGGAAGAAGAAGAAAAAAAAGAGGAGAAGAAAGAATAGAGGAGAAGAATAGAGGAGAAGATCTCCTCTATTCTTTCTTCTCCTCTTTTTTTCTTTTTCCTCTTCTTTTTTTATCCTCTTCTTCCTCTCATGTTCGGCGACCCTCGACGACCTTCGTTCCTGATAAAAAAAGAGGAAGAAGAAGAAAAAAAAGAGGAGAAGAAAGAATAGAGGAGAAGACCTCCTCTATTCTTTCTTCTCCTCTTTTTTTTGCTTCTTCCTCTTCTTTTTTTATCCTTTTCTTCCTCTCATGTTCGACGACCCCCTCTCGACCGTCAACCCCCTCTCGACCCTCATATATAAAACATTTTCTTCCTTCTTCTTCCTTCTATTCCTTCTTCCTAAATATATAAAACTTTTTTTAAAATGAAACTAACCTAAAATGTACTAAATCAGAGAACACATATAGATAAAAAATTTCTAATTAAAAATCTAACTTTTGCATATATGTATTTTTAAAACATCATTACAATTGAAAAAATACATACATACATACATACATACAAAAAACATGTAAAAAATACATACATACATATATGAACATACATCAAAAAATACATATATCTAAAAAATACATACATACATATATATATATGAAAATCTAAAAACATGTAAAAAAATAGCATGCATAATAAAAAATTTTGCACGATGGCGGCGGGGGCGGCAGACGTGCGGTGCTCATAGAGGCGGCGACGCGTCGGGGCAAGGGACGACGGCACGGCGATGGCGACGGGGCAGGGGCGGCGCGCGTCGGGGTAGGGGATGGCGGCGCGCGGCGATGGTGTCGGGCGAGGGCGCGTGCGACGGCGTCGGGAGAGGGCGCGGGTGATGGCGTCGGGCGAGGGCGCGGGCGACGGCGACGGCGAGGGCGGCGGGCGGCGTTGGGGCAGCCTGGCGGCGTCGATGTGCTCGGCGTCGTCGGGGGCAACTGCGAGGGAAATGTGAAAATTTCCTAAGTGCTGGCTTATATAGAAAAGGCATTGGTCACGATTCGTGGCACAAACCGGGACCAATGCCCCCTTTAGTCCCGGTTGGTGCCACCAACCGGGACCAAAGGCCTCTTTTCAGCAGCCCAAAGGGCGGGAAGCGGCGGCCTTTGGTCCCGGTTGGTAGCACCAACCGGGGCTAAAGGGGGGCATTGGTCACGGTTTGTGCCACGAACAGTGACCAATGCCCCCTTTAGTCCCGGTTGCTGGCACCAACCGGGACCAAAGGCCTTGTGCTAGAACTGGCGCAGTGCGGTGGGATGTTTAGTCCCACCTCGCTAGCCGAGAGGGGCTTGGAGTGGTTTATAAGCTCTGCCAAGCCGACCACTTCGAGCTCCTCTCTACTGCCGGCTTACGGGCCTAAATCCACTGTCTGTGCCTGTGGGCCTACTCGGTCTCCTGCAGGCCTGAATCCTGGCCCATGGTAGGGTTTCTAGTCGTATTCAGGCCGTGGGGGCTCAGTAGGAGGCACTTTTTTTTGTTTTTTTGTTTTCTTTACTTATTGTTGCTATTTTTAATTTTTTCCAGTTTTTTGTTTTGTTTTCTGCATTATTTATTTTCTTTTGTTTTTTGCTTCATTTTTAATTCTTTTTGCTTTTAGTTTTAGAAAAATTATAAACTTTCTGTTAGTGCCATTAGTTTTCAAATTTGAAAACACTTTTTTTGTTTTCTTTACTTATTGTTGCTATTTTTAAATTTTTTCAGTTTTTTTGTTTTGTTTTCTGCATTATTTATTTTCTTTTGCTTTTTGCTTTATTTTTTAATTCTTTTTTGCTTTTAGTTTTAGAAAAATTATAAACTTTCGGTTAGTGCCATTAGTTTTCAAATATGAAAACACTTTTTTAGTTTTTTTTGCTTTTAGTGCCTATTTTTTTCCAGTTTTTTGTTTTGTTTTCTGCATTTTTTTTTGTTTTTTGCTTTATTTTTTTAATTCTTTTTGCTTTTAGTTTTAGAAAAATTATGAACTTTCTGTTAGTGCCATTAGTTTTCAAATTTGAAAACACTTTTTTAGTTTTTTAGTTTTCTTTGTTGCTTTATTTATTTATTTTGTTTCTACTTACGACAAAATACTTATTGTTGCTATTTTTTCCAGTTTTTTTGTTTTGTTTTCTGCATTATTTATTTTCTTTTGTTTTTTGCATTATTTTTTTAATTCTTTTTGCTTTTAGTTTTAGAAAAATTATAAACTTTCTGTTAGTGCCATTAGTTTTCAAATTTGAAAAACCTTTTTTAGTTTTTTTGTTTTCTTTGTTGCTTTATTTATTTTATTTTGTTTCTATTTACAAAAAAAAATACTTATTGTTGCTATTTTTTTGTTTTCCAGATTTTTTGTTTTGTTTTCTAGATTATTTATTTTCTGTTGTTTTTTGCTTTATTTTTTATTTCTTTTTGCTTTTAGGTCAGCAAAATTATAAACTTTCTGTTAGTGCCATTAGTTTTAGAAAAATTATAAACTTTTTGTTAGTGCCATTAGTTTTCAAATTTGAATAGTTAAAATTTGAATTCTTTGAAATTTGTGTGAATCACAAGTTTGTGATTAACTTTACTAAAAAAATGAACATAGTTGCACCTATAGAGAAAATTCGACCTAAATTCATAGTTTTCAAATGAACTCTGAAAAAGTTGGCATAGCATACTCGTGTGTTACAAAGTTGGCATGGTATCATCATAATAGTTGCGGGAGAAAGTCTTCACCTTTTCTTTGCTTGTGTCATTTGCTTATTGCACCGTAACCATGGATAATCTTCATCGTTTATCAGGATGCTTGGGTCAGCCTTGACATTGAAGGGAGGAATTTCATGAAACTTTTCATAATCTTCAGACATGTTTGTCTTGCCGTCCACTCCCAGGATGTCCCTTTTTCCTGAAAGAACTATGTGGCGCTTTGGCTCATCGCATGATGTATTCGCTTCCTTATCTTTTCTTTTTCTCGGTTTGGTAGACATGTCCTTCACATAGATAACCTGTGCCACATCATTGGCTAGGATGAACGGTTCGTCAGTGTACCCAAGATTTTTCAGATCCACTGTTGTCATTCCGTACTGTGGGTCTACCTGTACCCCGCCGCCTGACAGATTGACCCATTTGCACTTAAACAAAGGGACCTTAAAATCAGGTCCGTAGTCAAGTTCCCATATGTCCACTATGTAACCATAATATGTGTCCTTTCCGCTCTCGGTTGCTGCATCAAAGCGGACACCGCTGTTTTGGTTGGTGCTCTTTTGATCTTGGGCGATCGTGTAAAATGTATTCCCATTTATCTCGTATCCTTTGTAAGTCAATACAGTCAAAGATGGTCCCCTGGACAACAAGTACAACTCATCACAAACAGTGTTGTCACCTCTGAGACGTGTTTCCATCCAACTGCTGAAAGTCCTGATGTGTTCACATGTAATCCAGTCGTCACACTGCTCCGGGTGTTTGGAGCGCAGACTGTTCTTGTGTTCATCGACATACGAGGTCACCAAGGTAGAGTTCTGTAGAACTGTGTAGTGTGCTTGAGACCAAGAATATCCGTCCCTGCATATTATTGAGTCACTTCCAAGAGTGCCTTTTCCAGTCAGTCTCCCCTCATACCGCGATTTAGGGAGACCTATCTTCTTAAGGCGAGGAATGAACTCAACACAAAACCCGATAACATCCTCTGTTTGATGGCCCATGGAGATGCTTCCTTCTGGCCTAGCGCAGTTACAGACATATTTCTTTAGGACTCCCATGAACCTCTCAAAGGGGAACATATTGTGTAGAAATACGGGCCCCAGGATGACAATCTCATCGACTAGATGAACTAGGACGTGCGTCATGATATTGAAGAAGGATGGTGGGAATACCAGCTCGAAACTGACAAGACATTGCACCACATCACTCCTTAGCCTTGGTACGATTTCTGGATCGATCACCTTCTGAGAGATTGCATTGAGGAATGCACATAGCTTCACAATGGCTAATCGGACGTTTTCCGGTAGAAGCCCCCTCAATGAAACCGGAAGCAGTTGCGTCATAATCACGTGGCAGTCATGAGACTTTAGGTTCTGAAACTTTTTCTCTGGCATATTTATTATTCCCTTTATATTCGATGAGAAGCCAGTCGTGACCTTCATACTGAGCAGGCATTCAAAGAAGATTTCTTTCTCTTCTTTCGTAAGAGCGTAGCTGGCAGGACCTTTATACTGCTTCGGAGGCATGCCGTCTTTTCCGTGCAAACGTTGTAGGCCCTCCCGTGCCTCAGGTGTATCTTGTGTCTTCCCATACACGCCCAAGAAGCCTAGCAGGTTCACGCAAAGGTTCTTCATCACGTGCATCATGTAGATTGAAGAGCGGACCTCTAGGTCTTTCCAGTAGGGTAGGTCCCAAAATATAGATTTCTTCTTCCACATGGGTGCGTGTCCCTCAGCGTCATTCAGAACAGCTAGTCCGCCGGGACCCTTTCCAAAGATTACGTGTAAATCATTGACCATAGCAAGTACGTGATCACCGGTACGCATGGCGGGCTTCTTCCGGTGATCTGCCTCGCCTTTGAAATGCTTGCCTTTCTTTCAACATTGATGGTTGGTCGGAAGAAATTGACGATGGCCAGGTACACATTCTTCCTGCATTTGTCCAGGTATATACTTTCAGTGTCATCTAAACAGTGCGTGCATGCATGGTATCCTTTGTTTGTCTGTCCTGAATGGTTACTGAGAGCGGGCCAATCGTTGATGGTCACGAACAGCAACGCCTTTAGGTTAAATTCCTCCTGTCTGTGCTCATCCCACGTACGTACACCGTTTCCATTCCACAACTGTAAAAGTTCTTCAACTAATGGCCTTAGGTACACATCAATGTCGTTGCCGGGTTGCTTAGGGCCTTGGATGAGAACTGGCATCATAATGAACTTCCACTTCATGCACATCCAAGGAGGAAGGTTATACATACATAGAGTCATGGGCCAGGTGCTGTGATTGCTGCTCTGCTCCCCGAAAGGATTAATGCCATCCACGCTTAAAGCAAACCATACATTCCTTGGGTCCTTTGCAAACTCATCCCAGTACTTTCTCTCGATTTTTCTCCACTGCGACCCATCAGGTGGTGCTCTCAACTTCCCATCTTTCTTTTGGTTCTCACTGTGCCATCGCATCAACTTGGCATGCTCTTCATTTCTAAACAGACGTTTCAACCGTGGTATTATAGGAGCATACCACATCAACTTCGCAGGAACCCTCTTCCTGGGGGGCTCGCCGTCAACATCACCAGGGTCATCTCGTCTGATCTTATACTGCAATGCACCACATACCGGGCATGCGTTCAGATCCTTGTATGCACCGCGGTAGAGGATGCAGTCATTAGGGCATGCATGTATCTTCTCCACCTCCAATCCTAGAGGGCATACGACCTTCTTTGCTGCGTATGTACTGTCGGGCAATTCGTTATCCTTTGGAAGCTTCTTCTTTAATATTTTCAGTAGCTTCTCAAATCCTTTGTCAGCCACAGCATTCTCTGCCTTCCACTGCAGCAATTCCAGTACGGTACCGAGCTTTGTGTTTCCATCTTCGCAATTGGGGTACAACCCTTTTTTGTGATCCTCTAACATGTGATCGAACTTCAGCTTCTCATTTTGACTTTCGCATTGCGTCCTTGCATTGACAATGACCCGGTGGAGATCATCATCATCGGGCACATCGTCCGGTTCCTCTTGATCTTCAGCAGCTTCACCCGTTGCAGCATCATTGGGCACATCGTCTGGTTCCTCTTGATCTTCACTAGCTCCCCCCGTTGCAGCATCACCGTATTCAGGGGGCACATAGTTGTCATCGTACTCTTCTTCTTCGCTGTCTTCCATCATAACCCCTATTTCTCCGTGCCTCGTCCAAACATTATAGTGTGGCATGAAACCCTTGTAAAGCAGGTGGGAGTGAAGGATTTTCCGGTTAGAGTAAGACTTCGTATTCCCACATTCAGTGCATGGACAACACATAAAACCATTCTGCTTGTTTGCCTCAGCCGCATCGAGAAACTCATGCACGCCCTTAATGTACTCGTAGGTGTGTCTGTCACCGTACATCCATTGCCGGTTCATCTGCGTGCATTATATATAATTAAGTGTCCAAATTAATAGAAGTTCATCATCACATTAAAACCAAAGTGCATACATAGTTCTCATCTAACAACATATAGCTCTCCAGAGCATCTAATTAATTAAGCCATACATTGAAACTATGTAAAACATTTCAATGCGAAAACAAATGCCATCATAATCGCAACCAAGGTAACAATTGATCCAACGGCATAATGATACCAAGCCTCGGTATGAATGGCATATTTTCTAATCTTTCTAATCTTCAAGCGCATTGCATCCATCTTGATCTTGTGATCATCGATGACATCCGCAACATGCATCTCCAATATCATCTTCTCCTCCTGAATTTTTTTATTTTTTCCTTCAACAAATTGTTTTCTTCTTCAACTAAATTTAACCTCTCGACAATAGGGTCAGTTGGCATTTCCGATTCACATACATCCTACATAAATAAAATCTATGTCACGTTGGTCGGCATAATTTTCATAAACAATAAATGAACCAATTGTTATAAAGATAATATATATACCACATCCGAATCATAGACAGGACGAGGGCCGACGGGGGCGGATACCAAAACCATCGCACTATATAAGATGCAATAATAAAAGTAAGAAAATAATACAAGTATCTATGTAAACATACAAGTAAGAATATTTTTCCTTTCAGAAAGAAGATAAGAACAAGAGGCTCACCATGGTGGTGCCGGCGATGAGCTCGGCGCGGGTGATCGACGGCGGTGAAGACGGGGACGGGGCGTGAAGGACCGCTAAACCTAGACAAATATTGTGGAAAATGGAGCTTGGAGGTCGAGCTTGGAGAGGATAAAGCTTAAGTAGTGTGGCTCGGGCATTCCATCGAACACCTTGTGTGCATAGGAGGTGACCTAGAGCACCACCAAGCCCTCTCCCCCTCGGCCAGAAAAAACAGAGCAGTGTGCTCTGCTCTTACGCGAGGGGGTATATATAGGCATCTCATTGGTCCCGATTGGTGGCATGAACCGGGACTAAAGGGGAGCCTTTGGTCCCGTTTCAAGCCACCAACCGGGACCAATGGTGGTGGGCCAGGAGTGAGGCCCATTGGTCCCGGTTCGTCCCATCAACTGGGACCAAAAGGTCCAGATGAACCGGGACCAATGGCCCACATGGCCCGGCCGCCCCCCTGGGCTCACGAACCGGGTCCAATGCCCCCATTGGTCCCGGTTCTGGACTGAACCGGGACTAATGGGCTGACCCGGACTGGACCAAAGCCCTGTTTTCTACTAGTGCTTTGAAGCACAAGTGTGGAAAAAAGGATAGTAGCATTGTCCCTTTTTTCCTCTCTTTTTTTGGGCCTTTCTTTTTTTATTTGGCCTTTCTCTTTTTTTGGGGACAATGCTCTATTAATGATGATCATCACACTTCTATTTATTTACAACTCAATGATTACAACTCGATACTAGAACAAAATATGACTCTATATGAATGCCTCCGGCGGTGTACTGGGAAAGGCAATGAATCAAGAGTGACATGTATGAAAAATTATGAACGATGGCTTTGCCACAAATACGATGTCAACTACATGATCATGTAAGGCAATATGACAATGATGATGTGTGTCATGATAAATGGAACGGTGGACAGTTGCATGGCAATATATCTCGGAATGGCTATGGAAATGCCATAATAGGTAGGTATGGTGGCTGTTTTGAGGAAGATATAAGGAGGCTTATGTGTGATAGAGCGTATCATATCACAGGGTTTGGATGCACTGGCGAAGTTTGCACCAACTCTCAAGGTGATAAAGGGCAATGCACGATACTGAAGAGGCTAGCAATGATGGAAGGGTGAGAGTCCGTATAATCCATGGACTCAACATTAGTCATAAAGAACTCACATACTTATTGCAAAAATCTACAAGTCATCAAAAACCAAGCACTATGCGCATGCTCCTAGGGGGATAGATTGGTAGGAAAAGACCATCGCTCGTCCCCGACCGCCAGTCATAAGGATGACAATCAAAGAACACCTCATGTTTCAAAGTTGTTACACAACGGTTACCATACGTGCATGCTACGGGACTTGCAAACTTCAACACAAGTATTTCTCAAATCCTCAGCTACCCAACTAGCACGACTCTAATATTACCATCTTCATATCTCAAAACAATCATCAAATATCAAACTTCTCATAGTATTCAATGCACTCTATATGAAAGTTTTTATTATACCCATCTTGGATGCCTATCATATTAGGACTAGTTTCATAACCAAAGCAAACTACCGTGCTGTTCTAAAGACTCTCAAAATAATAAAAGTGAAGCACGATAGTTCATCTATTTCTTCAAAATAAAACCACCGCCGTGCTCTAAAAGGATAAAAGTGAAGCACTAGAGCGAATGACAAACTACTCCAAAAGATATAAGCGAAGCATAATGAGTAGTTGGATAATTATGCAACTATATGAAGACTATTTAACATTTAAGAATTTCAGATCTTGGTATTTTATTCAAACAGCAAGCAAAACAAAAGAAAATAAAATGACGCTCCAAGCAAAACACATATCATGTGGTGAATAAAAATATAGCTCCAAGTAAAGTTACCGATGAACGAAGACGAAAGAGGGGATGCCATCCGGGGCATCCCCAAGCTTAGGATCTTGGTTGTCCTTGAATATTACATTAGGTTGCCTTGGGCATCCCCAAGCTTAGGCTCTTGCCACTCCTTATTCCATAGTCCATTGAATCTTTACCCAAAACTTGAAAACTTCACAACACAAAACTTAATAGAAAACTTGTAAGCTCCGTTAGTATAAGAAAATAAATCACCACTTAGGTACTGTTGTGAACTCATTCTAAATTCATATTGGTGTAATATCTACTGTATTCCAACTTCTCTATGGTTCATACCCTCCGATACTACTCATAGATTCATCAAAATAAGCAAACAACACATAGAAAACAGAATCTGTCAAAAACAGAACAGTCTGTAGTAATATGTATCAAGCGTATACTTTTGGAACCACAAAAATTCTGAAATAAATTTCTGGACGTGAAGAATTTATTTATTGATCATCTTCAAAAAGAATCAACTTAATAGCACTCTCCAGTAAAAAATGGCAGCAAATCTTGTGAGCACTAAAGTTTCTGTTTTTTACAGCAAGATAGCAAAGACTTTCCCCAAGTCTTCCCAAAGGTTCTACTTGGCACAAACACTAATTAAAAGCATAAAACCACATCTAAACATAGGATAGATGAATTATTTATTACTAAACAGCAGCAAAAAGCAAATAACAAAAATAAAATTGGGTTGCCTCCCAACAAGCGCTATCGTTTAACACCCCTAGCTAGGCATGATGATTTCAATGATGCTCACATAAAAGATAGGAATTGAAACATAAAGAGAGCATCATAAAGAATATAACTAGCACATTTAAGTCTAACCCACTTCATATTCATAGGGATTTTGTGAGAAAACAACTTATGGGAACAATAATCAACTAGCATAGGAAGGCAAAACAAGCATAGCTTCAAGATTTTCAACATGTAGAGAGGAAACTTGATATTATTGCAATTCCTACAAGCATATATTCCTCCCTCATAATAATTTTCAGTAGCATCATGAATGAATTCAACAATATAACTATCGCATAAAGCATTCTTTTCATGATCTACAAGCATAGAATTTTTATTACTCTCCACATAAGCAAATTTTTTCTCATGAATAGTAGTGGGAGCAAACTCAACAAAATAACTGTCATGTGAGGCATAATCCAATTGAAAACTAAAATCATGATGACAAGTTTCATGGTTATCATTATTCTTAATAGCATACAAGTCATCACAATAATCATCATAGATAGCAACTTTGTTCCCATAATCAATTGGAACCTCTTCCGAAATAGTGGAATCATCACTAAATAAAGTCATGACCTCTCCAAATCCACTTTCATAATTATCACAATAAGATTCAACATCCTCCAAAATAGTGGGATCATTACTTCCTAAAGTGGACACTCTTGCAAACCCACTTTCATCAATATAATCATCATAAATAGGAGGCATGCTATCATCATAATAAATTTGCTCATCAAAACTTGGGGGACAAAACATATCATCTTCATCAAACATAGCATCACAAAGCTTGTGGCTTTGCATATCATTAGCATCATGGATATTCAAGGAATTCATACTAACAACATTGCAATCATGCTCATCATTCAAACATTTAGTGCCAAACATTCTAATGCATTCTTCTTCTAGCACTTGAGCACAATTATCGGAATCCTTATTTTCATGGAAGACATTAAAAAGATGAAGCATATGAGGTAACCTTAATTCCATTTTTTGTAGTTTTCTTTTATAGACTAAACTAGTGATAAAACAAGAAACAAAAAGATTCAGTTGCAACATCTAAAGATATACCTTCAAGCACTAACCTCCCCGGCAACGGCGCCATAAAAGAGCTTGATGTCTACTACACAACCTTCTTCTTGTAGACGTTGTTGGGCCTCCAAGTGCAGAGGTTTGTAGGATAGTAGCAAATTTCCCTCAAGTGGATGACTTAAGGTTTATCAATCGTGGGAGGCGTAGGATGAAGATGGTCTCCCTCAAACAACCCTGCAACCAAATAACAAAGAGTCTCTTGTGTCCCCAACACACCAAATACAATGGTAAATTGTATAGGTGCACTAGTTCGGCGAAGAGATGATTATAGAAGTGCAATATGGATGATAGATATATGTTTTTGTAATCTGAAAATATAAAAACAACAAGGTAGCATGTGGTAAAAGTGAGCACAAATGGTATTGCAATGCTAGGAAACAAGGCCTAGGGTTCATACTTTCACTAGTGCAAATTCTCTCAACAATAATAACATTATTGGATCATATAACTATCTCTCAACATGCAACAAAGAGTCACCCCAAAGTCACTAGTAGCGGAGAACAAACAAAGAGATTATTGTAGGGTATGAAACCACCTCAAAGTTATCCTTTCTGATCGATCTATTCAAGTGTCCATAGTAAAATAACACGAAGCTATTATTTCCGTTCAATCTATCCTAGAGTTCGTACTAGAATAACACCTTAAGACACAAATCAACCAAAACCGTAATGTCACGTAGATACTCTAATGTCACCTCAAGTATCCGTGGGTATGATTATACGAAATGCGTCACACAATCTCAGATTCTATTCAACCAACACAAAGAACTTCAAAGAGTGCCCCGAAGTTTCTACCGGAGAGTCAAGACGAAAACGTGTGCCAACCCCTATGCATAAGTTCACGAGGTCACGGAACTCGCAGGTTGATCACCAAAATATACATCAAGTGGATCATGTGATATCCCATTGTCACCACAGATAAGCACATGCAATACATACATCAAGTGTTCTCAAATCCTTAAAGACTCAATACGACAAGATAACTTCAAAGGGAAAACTCAATTCATCACAAGAGAGTAGAGGGGGAGAAACATCATAAGATTTAACTATAATAGCAAAGCTCATGGTACATCAAGATTGTACCACCTCAAGAACACGAGAGAGAGAGATCAAACACATAGATACTGGTACATACCCTCAGCCCCAAGGGAGAACTACTCCCTCCTCGTCATGGAGAGCGCCGAGATGATGAAGATGGCCACCGGAGAGGGATTCCCCCCTCCGGCAGGGTGCCGGAACGGGTCTAGATTGGTTTTCGGTGGCCACGGAGGCTTCTGGAGGTGGAACTCCCGATCTATTATGCTCTCTGATGTTTTTAGGGTATATGGACATATATAGGCGAAAGAAGTCGGTCAGGTGAGCTACGAGGGGCCCACGAGGGTGGGGGGCGCGCCTCCCTGCCTCGTGGCTTCCTCGAAGCTCCCTTGACGTCTACTCCAACTCTCCTGGATTGCTTCCATTCCAAAAATAAGTTCCGTGAAGTTTCAGGTCAATTGGACTCCATTTGATTTTCCTTTTCTACGACACTCTAAATCAAGGAAAAAACAGAAACTGGCACTGGGCTCTAGATTAATAGGTTAGTCATAAAATCATATAAAATAGCATATAAATGCATATAAAACATCCAAGGTTGATAATATAATAGCATGGAACAATAAAAAATTATAGCTACGTTGGAGACGTATCAGACCCTCGCCCCTCGAACCCTCGACCCCTCGGTGACCCTCGACCCTCTGCCCTAGTTCCCGACCCTCGACCGCTCGGCGATCCTCGACACCCTCATTCCCGATAAAAAAGAAGAAGAAGAAAAGAGGAGAAGAAGAAGGAATAGAGGAGTGGAATCTTATTTTTTCCAACGTCCCCCCCTCATCTCATGTCCGACGCCCCCCGCCTCATGTAATGTCCGACGCCCCCCTAACTTTAATAAAGAACTACCTTAAAAAAGACTTGCTTCGCCGCGGGTGCTCGACCGGTGCGACGTGGACTCGGTGGAAACAATTTATGAAAATGCGGTGGTGGCCGGGCCGGGCGGTTTTCTTTTCCTTCTTCATTTTTTGCTTTGTTTTTTCTTATATGTTTGTTTTCGTTTTCACTCTACATTTTCATACATATGAAAAAAATAAAGTTTCTATACAAAAGTACACAATTTTCATGAACAAATTACAACATCTAAATTAACTACACATCTGAAATTTTCCTCATCTTAAAACTAAACTGAACATAAACTAAAATAATCTAAAAAACATCTAAAAACATCTAAAAATAGCATCTAAAAACATCTAAAAAACATCTAAAAACATCTAAAAATCTAATAGCATGGCGCAGGGGCGGAGGGGTTGGTGCCGGCGCCGGTGGGGCAGGGGCGCGGGACAGGGGAGGGGCGCGAGAGAAGGCTGGTGCTCACAGGGGGCGGGGGGGGCACGATGATCTGTGCGTCAGGGCTGGCAGGGGCGCGAGGGGCGACGCCGTCGTCGGGGCAGAGGGCGTCAGTGGTGGCAGCGACGTTGAGCAGCATGACGGCGTTGGTGGCGGCGGCGACGGCGGCGTTGAGCGGCCTGATGGCGTCGGTGGCGGCGGCGACGGCGAGAAGGAGCAGGGGCGTCGGGGGAGAAGAAGTGATGGATTTCGTCGAAACTGCTAAGTGTTTTCTTATATACCCAGGGCATTGGTACCGGTTCGTGGCACCAACCGGGACTAATGCCCCCTTTAGTCCCGGTTGGTGCCACCAACCAGGACCAAAGTTCTCTTTTCAGCAGCCCAAAGGGCAGGAAGCAGAGGCCTTTGGTCCCGGTTGGTGGCACCAACCGGGACTAAAGGGTGGGCATTGGTCCTGGTTGGTGCCATGAACCGAGACCAATTTCCCCCTTTAGTCTCGGTTGGTGCCACCAACCGGGACCAAAGGCCTTGCACAACGGCGTGGTGGTGGGAGTTTAGTCCCACCTCGCTAGTTGAGAGAGTTCGACACCTGTTTATAAGCTCGGTTGCCTCTTCTCTTTCGAACTCCTCTAAATTGCAGGCCTATGGGCCAAATGTAACACTGCTAGGCCTGTGGGCCTACTGGACCTTCTGCGGGCCAGAATCCTGGCCCATGGATGGGTTTCTAGTCATATTCAGGCCGTGGTGGCCCAGTAGGTGGCAATTTTTTCATTTTTTCTCAGTTTTTTGTTTTCATTTTTTGCTTTATTTATTTTGTTTTGTTTCTACTTATAACAAAATAATTATTTGTTTTATTTTATTTTGTTTATAATTACTTATTTATTTTATTTTATGATAATTCTTTTTGCTATTAAAGTTTCTAACAAAAAAATTCTTTATGAAAATTCTTTTTGCTTTTAATGATTTTGAACAGAAAATACTTTGATAATTTTAGTTGCATCAATTTTATATAATTTTAGTTTCAATAATACTAGAGGTTGCTTATAATGTTTTGAACAGAAAATACTTTGATAATTTTAGTTTCATAAATTTTATTTATGTTATTAAAGTTTATTTTATTTTATTTTGTTTCTACTTATATATTTTATTCAAGTTTATATTATTTTATTTTATTTGAACTCTAGAGTTTTTCTGTGTTCCAAATGCACCATTCAAAGCCACATCATCAATTTTCAACCCTTTCTGACTTCATTTGTTATTTTTCATGCATTTACTGATTATTTTGAGCTATAAGACCCTGAAATTGAAAAGCATTTCAAATGAACTCTGAAAAGGTTGAAAGTTGGCATGGTATCATAATTTCACCCACATAGCATGTGCAAGAAAGTAGAGAGGGTTACTGCAAAATCTGGATGCACTTCGAGTACAAAACAGACAATCTCTTTCGAAGTATTAGGGTTTCATACGGAAACTCGTCTGTTACAAAGGCATTTCATTTTTTAACTTGTTTGAACTCCATAGTTTTCTGTGTTAAAAATACACCATTCAAAGCCACATCATCAATTTTCAACCCTTTCTAACTTCATTTGTTATTTTTCATGCATTTACTGGTTATTTTGAGCTATAAGACCCTGAAATTGAAAAGCATTTCAAATGAACTCTGAAAAGGTTGAAAGTTGGCATGGTGTCATCATTTCATCCACATAGTATGTGCAAGAAAGTAGAGAGGGTTAAGGCAAAAACTGGATGCACTTTCTATACAAAACGGACAATCTCTTTCGAAGTATCAGATTTCATACGGAAACTCATCTGTTACAATGGGATTTCATTTTTTAAACTTGTTCGAACTCCATAGTTTTTCTGTGTTCAAAATGCACCATTCAAAGCCACATCATCAATTTTCAACCCTTTCTGACTTCATTTGTTATTTTTCATGCATTTACCGATTATTTTGAGCTATAAGACCCTGAAATTGAAAAGCATTTCAAATGAACTCTGAAAAGGTTCAAAGTTGGCATGATATCATCATTTCATCCACATAGAATGTGCAAGAAAGTAGAGAGGGTTACAGCAAAAACTAGACGCACTTCGTGTACAAAATGGACAATCTCTTTCAAGTATGAGGGTTTCATACGGAAACTCGTCTATTAGAAAGGGATTTCATTTTTTAACTTGTTTGAACTCCATAGTTTTTCTGTGTTCAAAATGCACCATTCAAAGCCACATCATCAATTTTCAACCCTTTCTGACTTCATTTGTTATTTTTCATGCATTTACTGATTATTTTGAGCTATAAGATCCTGAACTTGAAAAGCATTTCAAATGAACTCTGAAAAGGTTGAAAGTTGGCATGGTATCATCATTTCATCCACATAGCATGCGCAAGAAAGTAGAGAGGGTTACGGCAAAAACTGGATGCACTTCGTGTACAAAACAGACAATCTCTTTCGAAGTATCCGGGTGTTATACGGAAACTCGTCTGTTACAAAGTGATTTCATTTTTTAAACTCGTTTGAACTCCATAGTTTTTCTGTGTTCAAAATGCACCATTCAAAGACACATCATCAATTTTCAACCCTTTGTGACTTCATTTGTTATTTTTCATGCATTTACTGATTATTTTGAGCTATAGGACCCTGAAATTGAAAAGCATTTCAAATGAACTCTGAAAAGGTTGAAAGTTGGCATGGTATCATCATTTAATTCACATAGCATGCGCAAGAAAGTAGAGAGGGTTATGGCAAAAACTGGATGCACTTCGTGTACAAAACGGACAATCTCTTTCGAAGTATCAGGGTTTCACACGGAAACTCGTCTGTTACAACGGGATTTCATTTTTTAACTTGTTTGAACTCCAGAGTTTTTCTGTGTTCAAAATGCACCATTCAAAGCCACATCATCAATTTTCAACCCTTTCTGACTTCACTTGTCATTTTTCATGCATTTACTGATTATTTTGAGCTACAAGACCCTGAAATTTAAAAGCATTTCAAATGAACTCTAAAAAGGTTTAAAGTTGGCATGGTATCATCATTTCATCCACATAGCATGTGCAAGAAATTAGAGAGGGTTACAGCAAAAACTGGATGCACTTCGTGTACAAAACGGACAATCTCTTTCGAAGTATCACTGTTTCATACGGAAACTCGTGTGTTACAAAGGGATTTCATTGTTTAACTTGTTTGAACTCCATTGTTTTTCTGTGTTAAAAATGCACCATTCAAAGCCACATCATAAATTTTCAACCCTTTCTGACATCATTTGTTATTTTTCATGCATTTACTGATTATTTTGAGCTATAAGACCCTGAAATTGAAAAGCATTTCAAATGAACTCCGAAAAGGTTGAAAGTTGGCATGGTATCATCATTTCATCCACATAGCATGTGCAAGAAAGTAGAGAGGGTTACGGCAAAAACTGGATGCACTTCGTGTACAAAGCGGACAATCTCTTTTGAAGTATCAGGGTTTCATAAGGAAACTCGTCTGTTACAAAGGGATTTAATTTTTTAACTTGTTTGTACTCCATAGTTTTCTTTGTTAAAAATACACCATTCAAAGCCACATCATCAATTTTCAACCCTTTCTAACTTCATTTGTTATTTTTCATGCATTTACTGGTTATTTTGAGCTATAAGACCCTGAAGTTGAAAAGCATTTCAAATGAACTCTGAAAAGGTTGAAAGTTGGCATGGTGTCATCATTTCATCCACATAGTATGTGCAAGAAAGTAGAGAGGGTTACGGCAAAAACTGGATGCACTTCGTGTACAAAACGGACAATCTCTTTCGAAGTATCAGGGTTTCATACGGAAACTCGTCTGTTACAACGGGATTTCATTTTTTAACTTGTTTGAACTCCAGCGTTTTTCTGTGTTCAAAATGCACCATTCAAAGCCACATCATCAATTTTCAACCCTTTCTGACTTCATTTGTCATTTTTCATGCATTTACTGATTATTTTGAGCTACAAGACCCTGAAATTTAAAAGCATTTCAAATGAACTCTGAAAAGGTTTAAAGTTGGCATGGTATCATCATTTCATCCACATAGCATGTTCAAGAAATTAGAGAGGGTTACAGCAAAAATTGGATGCACTTCGTGTACAAAACGGACAATCTCTTTCGAAGTATCACTGTTTCATACGGAAACTCGTGTGTTACAAAGGGATTTCATTGTTTAACTTGTTTGAACTCCATTGTTTTTCTGTGTTAAAAATGCACCATTCCAAGCCACATCATCAATTGTCAACCCTTTCTGACATCATTTGTTATTTTTCATGCATTTACTGATTATTTTGAGCTATAAGACCCTGAAATTGAAAAGCATTTCAAATGAACTCCGAAAAGGTTGAAAGTTGGCATGGTATCATGATTTCATCCACATAGCATGTGCAAGAAAGTAGAGAGGGTTACGGCAAAAACTGGATGCACTTCGTGTACAAAGCGGACAATCTCTTTTGAAGTATCAGGGTTTCATAAGGAAACTCGTCTGTTACAAAGGGATTTCATTTTTTAACTTGTTTGTACTCCATAGTTTTTATGTGTTCAAAATGCACCATTCAAAGCCACATCACCAATTTTCAACCCTTTCTGACTTCATTTGTTATTTTTCATGCATTTACTGATTATTTTGAGATATAAGACCCTGAAATTGAAGGCAATATATACCTCTCATGAATAGATAAGCGACCAAATTAATATAAGTTCATCATCACATTAAAAACAAAGTACATACATAGTTCTCATTGAACAACATATAGCTCTCCAGAGCATCTAGTTAAACCATACATTGAAACTATGTAAAACCTTTCAATGCAACAACAAATGTGATCATAATCACAACCAAGGGTAAAATTGATCCAATGACATAATGATACCAAGCCTCGGTATGAATGGAATATTTTCTAATCTTTCTAATCTTCAACCACATTGCATCCATCTTGATCTTGTGATCATCAACGACATCCGCAACATGCAACTCCAATATCATCTTCTCCTCCTCAATTTTTTTTATTTTTTCCTTCAAGTAATTATTTTCTTCTTCAACTAAATTTAACCTCTCGACAATAGGGTCGGTTGGAATTTCCGGTTCAAGTACCTCCTACAGAAATAGAATCTAAGTCACATTGGTCGGCATAATTGTTAAAAACAATAAATGAAGCAAATAGTTATAAAAAGATAATATATACCACATCTGAATCATAGACAGGACGAGGGCCAACGGGGGTGGATACCAAAACCATCGCACTATATAATAACAAGCAATAATAAAAGTTAGAAAATTAGACAAGTATCTATCTAAAGTAAGAATTATTTTCTTTCAGAAAGAAGATAAGAACAAGAGGCTCACCACGGTGGTGCCGGCGACGAGATCGGCGCGGGCGATCGACGACGGTGAAGACGGGGACGGGACGTGACAGACCGCTAAACCTATGCAAATCTCGGGGAAAATGGAGCTTGGAGGTCGAGCTTCGAGAGAAGAAAGCTTAACTAGTGTGGCTCGGGCATTTCATCTAACACCTCATGTGCATAGGAGGTGAGCTAGAGCACCCAAATGCCCTCTCCTCGCGGCCAGAAAAAATAGAGCACTATGGAGTGCTCTGCTGCGATGACGGGGTATATATAGGAAACTCATTTGTCCCGGTTCGTGGCTGGAACCGGGATTAAAGCCAAGCCTTCTGTCCCGGTTCAAGCCAAGAACCGGGACCAATGTTTGTGGGCCAGGAGCGAGGCCCATTGGTCCCGGTTCATGCCTAGAACCGGGACAAATGGGTCCATACGAACCGGTACCAATGCCCACGAGGCCCCGGCCGCCCCCCTGGGCTCACGAACCGGGACGAATGCCCCCATGGGTCCCAGTTCGTGACTGAACCGGAACTAATGGGCTTGCCATGCCCGAACCAAAGCCCTGTTTTCTACTAGTGTAAGCTGGTAATCGATCAGTAGCCTGGAGGGTAGTAGTCGGGGTACTGAGGAGCAGGCATCCACTGATCCCACTATGGAGGCTCCTCTTGTGCTGCTGAGGGAGTCCTGGACTAAGAGGTCCTCGGGCGTCCAGCCTGTTAGCCATGGGCCGGACTGATGGGCTATGAAGATACGAAGACCGAAGACTGCATCTGTGTCCGGATGGGACTCTTCTTGGCGTGGAAGGCAAGCTTGGCAACCCGATATGTAGATTCCTTTCTTTGTAACCGACCTTGTGTAACCCTAGATCCTCCCGGTGTCTATATAAACCGGAGGACTTAGTCCGGAAGGGGGGATACTCATTACGATAGCCATACAAGCTAGACCTGTAGGGTTTAGCCATTACGATCTCGTGGTAGATCAACTCTTGTAATACTCATATTCATCAAGATCAATCAAGCAGGAAGTAGGGTATTACCTCCATAGAGAGGGCCCGGACCTGGGTAAACATTGTGTCCCCTGTCTCCTGTTACCATCGACCTTAGACGCACAGTTCGGGACCCCATACCCGAGATCCGCCAGTTTTGACACCGACATTGGTGCTTTCATTGAGAGTTCCACCGTGCTATCGCTAAAAGGTTTGATGGCCCCTTCAATCATCAATAATGACGCTGTCCAAGGAGAAACCTTCCTCCCCGGACAAATCTTGGTGTTCGGCGGCTTCGCACTACGGGCCAATTCATTTGGCCATCTGGAGCAGATCAAAAGCTACGCCCCTGGCCATCAGGTCAGATTTGGGAGCCTGAACTACGTTGCGGACATCCGTGGAGACTTGATCTTCGGCGGATTCGAGACCACGGCTACCACTCCCGGTCACCCTGAAAGACATGACCTAAATCTGTCATCGGACTGCATCCAGGAGACAGCTCCCGTAACCGCTCCGGCCTTAGATCCGGAGCAGACTGTGCCATCCAAGGATGGGAAGCTCAACCCCGCCACAGAGGCCACAGATTTCCCGGCATTGGAACCGCTCATAGACGTGATCTCACATGATACCTGTGCCATCGGAACTCTGGACTCGTCTCCGGCTGTAAGTTCCGAACCATGTGAGCCCGCGGACGCTGAACTTGATCGTTTATCGATGTTTGAATTCAACGCTGTAGACATCTTCCAGCACTCACCTTTGGGCGACATGCTAAACTCATTAAATTTTTTGTCCTTGACAGAGGACTTGTAGCCAAACTATATCCGATCTGAACTAGGGGCTGACGGTGGAGAATTTTGTTTCCCACCCGCCACCCACTTCATAGCCACGGTTGATGATTTGACTGACACACTTGATTACGACTCTGAGGACATCGACGGTATGGACGATGATGCCGGAGAAGCAGAGGCCCAGAACCCGCCGTTCACCGGACGCTGGACGGCCACTTTCTCGTATGATGTATACATGGTGGATGCACTAAAGGAGAACATCGGCGATGACAAGGAAGATCCATCTGAGGATAAACCTTCCAAAATACAGTCCAAGCGCCGGTGTCAATGGCGTTGCTCTAAGTCACGCCGCAGTAAAGATAGCAACACCGGCACAGGAGAAGATAACACTCCAAAAGGTGCCGAAGACAACGAAGACCCCGTTGATACAACCAATGAACAAGACGAACGGGAAGATGGGCAGGTTAGCCCTAGTAAACAGGCCACACACGAAGATTCGGAGGACGATAATTACCTTCCGCTCTCCGAGGATGAGGGGAGCCTCGGCACCAAGGATTTCATCGTGCCCGAGGAACCTCTTGAGCAGGAGCGCTTCAAGCGCCAGCTAATAGCCACTGCAAGGAGCCTGAAAAAGAAGCAGCAGCAGCTTGAAGATGACCAAGATCCGCTCAATGATAAATGGACCGATGTCCTAGCAGCCGAAGAATACGGCCTCAAGCGCCCAACCAAAAGCTACCCGAAGTGCAAATTGCTACCTCAGTTTGACGGGGAGGCGCCGGAATACATACCACCATCGTACAATGTGGCTGACCGACCACCACGTGGTCGGGACAAAATGGCAACTCACGCCGAACACCAGCCCGCCCCGCCTCATCGCACAGGTAGAGATAAATTAGCCCATGGCCATACATATGACCTCCGGCAAAACCTGAACAATAAAACAGGACATACCAGATCAATCTACGGATCGCAAGGACATGCCTCGACACGCGACGACGGCCACCTATTCGGACGTGACAAACCTAATCATGCGCGGGTTGCAAACCGCAGACGGACTCCATCAGAGCTACGTCGCGATACGGCTCGATATAGGGCGCCGCACACCCTCATTGCTTCACTGATGAGGTCCTGGATCATGAATTCCCAGAAGGGTTCAAACCCGTGAATATAGAATCATTCGATGGAACCACGGACCCCGCGGTGTGGATCGAAGACTTCATTCTCCACATTCATATGGCCCGCGGCGATGACCTCCACGCCATCAAGTACCTCCCTTTAAAACTCAAGGGGCCAGCTCGACATTGGCTAAATAGTCTGCCTGAGAATTCTATTGGCAGCTGGGAGGACTTGGTAGAGGCCTTCCTCGATAACTTCCAAGGTACATATGGTCGACCTCCTGACGCTGATAACTTAAGCCATATAGTACAACAGCTTGGAGAGTCCGCCAGGAAATTCTGGACTAGGTTCTTAACCAAAAAGAACCAAATCATCGACTGTCCGGATGCCGAAGCCCTAGCAGACTTCAAACACATCATCCGCGATGAGTGGCTCACTCGCCACCTCGGCCAAGAAAAGCCAAAATCCATGGCAGCCCTCACGGCACTCATGACCCGCTTTTGTGCGGGCGAGGACAGTTGGTTGGCCCGTAGCAAAAACAATGCAGGTGACGCCGGCACCCCTGAAGCTAAAACTAGCAAGGACAAGTCTCGACGCAACAGATACAAGCGTCGACACAACAATGACAACACCGAGGATACGACGGTCAATGCTGGATTCAGTGGATATAAGTCCTGTCAGCAGAAGAAACCGTACAAAAGAAACAATCAGGGACCATCCAGCCTGGACCGCATACTCGATCGCCCGTGCCAGATACATGACACCCCAGACAAACCAGCCAATCATACCAACAGAGATTGTTGGGTTTTTAAACAGGCCGGCAAATTAAACGCCGAGAACCGGGAAAAGGGATCACAAAGCGAGGATGATGACGAGGAGCCCCGGCAACCAAACACAGGGGGACAGAAGAAGTTTCCCCCTCAAGTTAAAACAGTGAACATGATATATGCTTGCTACCTCTTGAGCACTGCGTTGGTTTTCCCTTGAAGAAGAAAGGGTGATGCAGCAAAGTAGCGTAAGTATTTCCCTCAGTTTTTGAGAACCAAGGTATCAATCCAGTAGGAGGTCACGCACGAGTCCCTCGCACCTACACAAACAAATAAAATCCTCGCAACCAACGCAATAAAGGGGTTGTCAATCCCTTCACGGTCACTTACGAAAGTGAGATCTGATAGATATGATAAGATAATATTTTTGGTATTTTTATGATAAAGATGCAAAGTAAAGAAAGCAAAATAAACGGAAAAGGAAATAGATGGAAGATTAATATGATGGAGAATAGACCTGGTGTCGGTGGGAACGACACCTATGGGATCACAAGAATCCCTACTATGGTTAGCGGGGCGCGGGGTCGTGAGAAGAGCAGATCAAACAGATAGCACACGGTTCGTTTATCCAGGTTCGGGCCGCGAGGATGTGTAAAACCCTACTCCTGCTTTGGTGGATTGTATATCTGTGTTCTTGAGCTAGCTATGGGGCGTGAGGAGCTCCAAAAAGCCGAATTCCTTCTCCTGGTCGCCTCAGGCCTCCTTTTATAGAAAAAGGGGTTGCCACAGTGGCACACGGGAGGTGGAAAGGGTACAGTGATGCGAGGTTATCCCTCGCATTACATGACAAGGCGCATTTAATGCGTCTTGCTTAGGTGTCCTTGCTTTATCGGGGATGGGGGAAAGATCTATCTTGTCCGTCGCCGCTCCTTCTTGTGTCGAGACGCGCCCTGGCCAGCGACGCCTGCGATGCCATGTAGGTAGGCAGGTAGCTGAGGTGGCGTAGTGGTGGGTCTTCACGAAGATCTGCATGGCGCCACACAGGTGCCTGCACAGCTGGTTGGGTCGACAGCTGCATGCGAACGACGGTGGAGGTTTAGTCTGCGTGGGCCTGGTGGTGGTCCTGCGGATGTCCTTGGCAAGGGCCTTGCCGGGGCCCCGGCAAGGGTTTTGCCGAGGCGCCTGCTGTCATCCCCGGCAAGGTGCTTGCCGGGGGCCTTGTGGTTTTCCTCGGTTGGGATCCCGCCAAGGGTCGTCATCTTCTATAGTGTGTATCTGATCTTGAATGTCTTCACAAAGATCTGCATGCCACCACGGGGATGTTTCCCGAATCCTTGCCCCATGGGGGCAGTGGACACAAGGGTGATTTGCTCCGTAGGTGTGGGGCGAGTTGCCATGGCAAGGGTCTTGCCGGGGTTGCTAAAACTGTCTCCCGGCAAGGATCTTGCCGGGGGAGTCCGTTTTGTCGCCTTTGCTCTTCGTGGTCTTGGCCTTGGCGTCGTTCTAGTTCTCTTGAGCTTCGGTCTTACCCTGGCTCACCTCCCTTGCCTTGCTTGGTGTGGTGGTGCCCGTGGCTCAGACTGCCCGTGCATAGTTACATGGGTACAAAAAGTGTACCCCTCTTTTTGTACACCGACAGGAGCCCCCGGGCCTGGGCCACACATAAGTGCAACGCGTTGTTGGGCTAGGCCCAAAAACGATGCGCGAGCAGGCGGGGCGGTTTTTACCGCGGTAAGATTCTTCGCGCGCCGCGCTTCCCATGATTCCCGTGCGTGCCGCAGCGTGGGGAGGCGCATGTGACGTGGGCGGCATGCGTGGGGTTGGTTCCCGCAGGCATGCGTCACATCGTAGTAAAGGGGCGGTTCGCGCCTTCCCCATAGACAGAGGGAGGCGTGGAGGCGCGGCCCATTTACTGAATGGGGCTGAGGCGCGGTCTTCAAGGCGTCCACTCCCCACGATCACGGGGTGGGGAGTGGTTGTCTCACCCGTCCCCTCGGTTCTGCATGTCCGCCACGTGTCTCCCATGCGCCTAGGGTGGCAAACGGTGGAGGCGGGAAACCGGGCCATCGCTGGTTGGGGCGGCGGGTCGGTCCTGGCTCCCTGCGCCTTCCGTATCTTGATTGGCCGAGCCCCAACCCCGATCCTTTATAAAGAGCGGGAGGGGGGATGGCGTCCCGCATTCTTTCATCTTCTTCTTCCTTCAGCTTCCGCTCCTCCCTTCCATCTGTCACGGAGAGAGGGAATCCCGGTCCTTCAACAGTGGCAGCGAGGGTCGCCGCTTGACAACGCATCCCTCCTTCTCCTGCGCCTGCGGTGGCAGAGCCAGCCGCGAGGGGAAGGGGCAGGGGGCGAGGCCGTGGGCGAGGCCGGGGCGCTCGGGGAAGAGGAGGATGGGGTGGCGCGGCGGCCTTGCCTCCGCCAGCAGCTCCTCCTCCAATGGAGGGCCATGTTGGGGATGACCCTTGTGAGTTCTTCGTCAGGCTGCGCCGGCCGCCGCGCCGTCGCCTTCGTCCCCCGACTCCATTTGCGCGGGAGATGGAGCTGGATCCGCCGGAGTCGTTGCGGCTGCACATGAGGGGCTGCGGGATCAGTGGCACGCGGGTCTGCGTCGACTTCCCCGCCCCTCACGTGATGTATCTTTGTCGGTGATGGAAGACGTTTGCTCATATCCACCGCTTGACGGAGGGGCTCACTCTCCATTTTAAGCTGATGGAGGATGGCCTTCTCTCCGTCAAGGTCTTCGGGCTCTTTGGGACCCGTGCAAGGTGATGCGTGGAGAGCTCTTCTGATAGTGAAGACTCCTCCTCGGGCGGGAGTGACGAGGAGGACAGCGGCAACGACGACGAGGGTAGTAGGCGGCAGGATGACGGGACCGACTATGTGTCGGGTGCCGCTCCTTGCGGCATCGGCAACCCCATCATTCGTGTCGCCGGCTCCCTGAACTTCTCGAGGTCGTCTCCTTGGGCGGCTGGCGTTGGGAGGCTGCGGAAGAGGAAGAGGGCGGGCGGCAAGGCCGTTAAGTCGGAGTACGCGGGCACCGATGCCTTCGACGCGTGCTGACGTCCTGCCGCCTTGTCTTCGAGCTCTGCTTCCGGCGCAGCCATCACCATCCAGCCTTCGGACGGCCACCAAGATGCTCTCTTGGTGTCTTCTGCCACCCGTAGCTCTCCTAGGCGCTCCTTTTATCCTTTTCGCCTCCTTGACCTGCCTCCTGAGGAGAGGGACAAGAAAGGGATTACGGGCACCTTATCTCCTTTTAGTTTGTAAGCCTTCGGGCCTTTGTTGAATTTAAAACTTGTAATCCCATCATTCATGTTTTTCATTTCCTATGGACTGTACCTGAGTGGAATGTTTTTTTAATGAAAAAGGGATGCTTGCCGGGTCATTTGTTTGCGGGTGGAACCCACGACAAGGAGTAAATCCTTGATATCTTCAAGATAAACATTTCCTTGCCCGGCAACAGGCCTTGCCGTCTCCCCACTTCGCTCGACCTTCCTCACGCCTTTGGCGGAGGCAGGGATGAGGCGGGTTCAGGCTCCTTGTTTCATCCTTTCGCTGCCACGACTACGACCAAACTTGGCCCCAGGAACGAGCCCTAGGGCCTAGAGTTAGGGGAGCACGGTAGCTTAGGGGAAAACAAGGTTTCACATACCTCAGTCCATAATGGAATGCATGATAAGGGATGAAGAACTTATCTGAAGCTGCAGTCCCCGGAAACCCTGGTTCGCCATGGGTGAATCTTTGCTCTTGCAGCCCCCAGCAATACTGGCTTGCCGAGGGCTAGATGCTGGTCTGTTCCTCTTTTTTTTCTCCCCAAGTGGTTCGGCACGGATATCTGTGTGTCCTGTGAACCAAAGAAGACAAAAGAAAGACAAAGAGACGCACACTCGACCTCTAAGCTAGGGGTTAGTCGCCGCTAAGCACTATCAACCCTAACCAAGGACGAGACTCGACCTAGCATGCATGCTATAACTTAGGGCGCGAGCGCTTCATTTATTTATGCTCAGGGTCTGCACCTGGCTTTGTACAAAGGGTTACATGCGTCATCGGCAAGGCTCGTACAAAAGGTGGCTTGCCGGGGGGCCCGGCAAGCCACGCCTCACGGGTAAAACTTGCGAAGATGCTCAATGTTCCAGGAGTTACTCACCGGAATGGCATCTTCGGTCTCCAGGCGGACTGCGCCGGGCCTGGTGACTCGTATTACTCGATAAGGGCCTTCCCACTTTGGCGTCAACTTGTTGGAATTCTTGGCCGATTGAACGAGCCAAAGAACAAGGTCGCCTTCCTCAAAGCTTCAGGCATGAACCTTGCGGCTATGGTAGCGGCGCAAGGCTTGCTGGTAGCGCGCTCCTCTCACAACCGCCCGAAGACGATCTTCCTCAAGGAGCGTTGCGTCATCTTGCCGCAATTGCTCTTTCTCAAGCTCGTCATAAGCGAGTACTCGAGGTGACCCGTATATGAGTTCCGTGGGGAGAACTGCTTCTGCCCCGTATACCAGGGCAAAGGGTGTCTGGCCGGTGGCTCGATTTGGTGTCGTTCTGATTGACCAAAGAATCGCTGGCAATTCATCAATCCAGCGCCTTCCACTCTTGTGCAGTCTGTCAAAGGTCTTTGTCCCCAGGCCTCGCAGTACTTCAGCATTTTCCCTCTCAGCTTGACCATTGCTTCGTGGGTGAGCAACGGAAGCGAAACAGACCTTGCTGCCGAGGTCTTGAATATATTGCATGAAGGTGTGGCCTGTGAACTGCGTGCCGTTGTCGGTGATAACCCTATTGGGTACACCAAAATGGCACACCAGTCCTTTGAAGAACTTGACGGCTGACTGTGCTGTGACCTTCCTCACTGCTTCCACTTCTGGCCACTTTGTGAACTTGACGATTGCAACGTACAAGTACTCAAAGCCCCCGACAGCGCAGGGGAAAGGGCCCAGTATGTCGAGCCCCCAGACCGAGAAAGGCCAGGAGAGAGGAATGGTTTGAAGGGCTTGAGCTGGCTGATGAAGCTTCTTTGAATGGAACTGACACGCTTCACACCTGGTGACTAGTGTTGTCGCATCCTGGAGGGCGGTGGGCCAGAAGAAGCCTTGCCGAAACGCTTTGCCGGCAAGGGCCCTTGACCCGATGTGGGATCCACATATGCCTCCATGTATCTCCGCCAACAGCCCCAATCCTTCCTCTCGAGGGATACACTTCAATTTCACGCCGTTCGGCCTCTTTCTGTACAGGACGTCATCGACGAACTGGTACATAGTAGAGCGACGGGCTACTTTTTCTGCTTCTTCCTGCTCCTCAGGAAGTTCCCCTATTTGGAGGAAACAGACGGTATGCTGTGCCCACGCTGGAGCCTGGGGCTCGACGGCGAGGACTAAAGGCATTTCCTGCGCTATCGGAGCGGCTGTCTCCATGGCAAGAGCTTGATGCTCTGTCGGAGCTAGCCGTCCCGTGGCAGGCTCAGTGTCTCCAGCAACATCCTTGCCGGTGGCTTCGGGGAGCTCGGCGGGAAAGTACTTGCCGGGCCCTGATTTTCTCCTCTTGTTCTGCTCTGTTGATGGATCAACGGATGGCTGAGTTAGCCGAAGCACAAAGGTACCTGGTTCCATAGGTAGCTTGAGGGCAGCGCGTTTTGACAGGTAATCGGCGATATCATTCTCCGCTCGGGGAACGTATTCTGCCTGTATACCGTCAAAATGCCCTTCCAGCTTTCTCACTTCATCGACGTAGGCCTTCATCAACGGGCTCTGGTAATCCTTGTTGACTTGCTTGACGACAAGTTGCGAGTCGCCTCTGACGACGAGTTTCTTAATTCCGAGGTCCGCCGTGATCCTAAGACCGGCAAGCAGCCCTTCGTACTCAGCCGTATTGTTTGTTGACACCTCCCTGGGGAAGTGCATCTGGATCACGTAGTTGAGGTGCTCTCCGATGGGCGCGACAAGCAGTACGCCAGCCCCAGCGCCGTGTAAGGAGAAAGCTCCATCAAAGTACATGATCCAGTCGCAACTTGCCTCCTTGTCGGGGAGAGCAGTCTCTTGGGTTTCTTCGTCAGGCGTCGCGGTCCATTCTGCAACGAACTCTGCCAGGACTCGGCTTTGAATCGTCGAGGTACTCTCAAACTTGAGGCCAAAGCTAGACAGTTCCAGTGCCCACTCTACGATCCTTCCCGTTGCGTCTGGATTGTGCAATATCTGTTGCAGAGGGAGGCGAGTGACGATAGTGATTTTGTGCGCCTGGAAGTAGTGACGCAGCTTCCTCGAGGCCATAAGAAGGCCGAAGAGCAGTTTCTGCACACCGGAGTACCTCGATCTAGCCCCCTGCAGGAGGGAACTAACAAAGTAGACCGGGTGCTGCATCATTTTCTTCTTCGGCGGCACTTCAATTGGCTGCGTCGTCTCGGCATCGGTGGCATCGGGCTCCATCGCTGCTATTACCTCATCATCAATTTCTCTCTGCGCCACAAGTGCGGCGCTGACCACCTGGTTCGTTGCCTCCAGGTACAGAAGCAACGGTTCCTGTGGCCTAGGCGTAACTAGTATTGGCGCGGAGGAGAGGTACCTCTTCAAATCTTGCAATGCTGCTTCGGCTTCTGGCGTCCACTCCATCGGGCCCGCCTTTTTCAAAATCTTGAAAAAGGGAAGGGCGCGCTCGGCGGACTTGGAAATGAACCTGCTCATGGCGGCAACGCAACCAGCAAGCCGACGCACATCCTTGACTCGCTTAGGCGCTTCAATCTGCTCTATAGCTTTGATCTTGTCCGGATTGGCCTCTATCCCACGTTGTGACACAAAGAACCCGAGAAGCTTGCCAGACGGGACGCCGAAGACGCACTTCTCAGGGTTTAGCTTGAGATTGATCTTGCGTAGGTTTGCAAATGTTTCTTGTAAATCTGATATGAGGGTTGCCCTGTTCTTGGTTTTGACCACTATATCATCCATATAAGCTTCCATATTTCTATGGAGCTGGGGTTCAAAACCAATCTGGACCGCCCTTGCAAACGTTGAACCAACACTCTTGAACCCGAAAGGCATCCGTATAAAGCAATACGTACCACATGGGGTGATGAATGCCGTTTTCTCTTCATCTCCCCTTGTCATGAAGATCTGGTGGTAGCCGGAGTAGGCATCGAGGAATGACAACAAATCACACCCAGCTGTGGAGTCAACAATCTGGTCGATGCGCGGCAACGGGAAGGGGTCTTTGGGACAAGCCTTATTAATATCTGTGTAATCAATACACAGCCTCCACTTCCCATTTGCCTTGCGCACTACCACCGGATTGGCCAACCACGTTGGATGGAGCACTCCTCTTACCAAACCCGTTGCTTCCAGTTTCCGGATCTCCTCTGTGATGAACTCTTGTCGTTCCAAAGCTTGCTTTCTGACCTTCTGCTTGACGGGCCGCGCATGAGGACAGACAGCAAGGTGGTGCTCAATCACCTCCCTGGGAACGCCGGGGATGTCGGATGCTTGCCATGCAAATACATCGACATTCGCCCGCAGGAAGGTGATGAGCGCGTCTTCCTATTTGTCGTCAAGGGTGGAGCTTATGGTAAAAGCTCCTCCCGTGCCGTCCTCCTTGACAGAAACCTTCTTGGTTCCCGGCGGTGTGGCCCTGGACTTCTTGTTTCTGTTGGCGGAGCTCTCTGGCACGTCCTCGACGGGAGTGCTACACTCCGAAGAGGTGCACTTGCCGGAGTGGGTGCCTGAGATCTCACCGGTCTTCTTCTTTTGCCTTCCCGGGGCTCCAGCGGCAGGAGCAAGCACCTTAGCAGTGGCGACTGCTGCAACTGCTTGTTGGTAGAGTTGGTCAGCGCAAATTAGCGCATCCTTCTTGTCTGATGGGACGGTGATGATCGTCACAGGCCCCGGCATCTTCAGGGTGTTGTAGGCGTAATGTGACGCCGCCATGAACTTGGCCAGCGCTGGGCGGCCAAGGATCCCGTTGTAAGGCAAGGGGATCTTGGCAACGTTGAACACAATCCTTTCTGTCCTGTAGTTCAGATCACTCCCAAAAGTCACGCGCAACGTGACCTTTCCCTTTGGTTGACTTCTTCCCGGGTTGACCCCCTGAAACGTGCCCGTCTCTTCGAGGTCTTCATCAGGAATATGCAATTTCTCGATCACGGCAGGCGAGATTAAGTTCAGATCGGCCCCGCCATCGACTAGCATCTTTGTCACCTTGAGGTTGCATATTGTTGGTGAAACCAACAATGGCAAGCACCCGACTGCAGTAGTGCGATCAGGGTGATCCTCAGTGTCAAAAATTATAGGTGTGCTGGACCACTTCAGCGGCCTTTGGGCATTAAACAACGGTTCCGCCGCTATAATCTCACGCGCCCACTATTTAAGCTAGCGGTGAGAGGTATGCAGCGAGGCGCCGCCATCGACGCACATGGCCTCTATAGCTTTCTGAAATTCTTGGTCACTAGATTCATCATCCTCTTTGTGATCATCGTCTTTTGGCTTTTTGTCAAGGCCCCGGGCGGGCCTCTCCTGCTGTTTGTCTTTGCCGCGACGACCCGCCTGGCCGTCACGCTTCTTGCCGGACCCCTCAGCGCCGTCCTGTCCTTTCTCCTTGTCCCGCCTCTCATATTCAGCCCTCTGCTTCTCAGCAAGGAGCTCAACCTGTCGGCAGTTCTGGAGATCATGGCCTTTGGTGCGATGGATCTTGCAGTATTGCTTGTCGGAGTTTCCTGGCTTCTCGGCAGCCGCCAAGGCCTGGCAGGCGACACATCCGGCAATTTCCTTGCCGAGGTCATCTGCCTTGGTTTTCTTGGCGGAGCCGACGTCGTCAGATCCCTCGACGGCAAGCACAGCTTTACCTTTGCGCTTCCTGTTGCGGCGCCGGCCTTTCTTCGTCAGGGCGGCAGTATCCTCATCTGATGAGTCGGTTTCCACGCCGGCATCTTCGCCGGGGTACTTCCTTCCCTCTTCAGCTCGGGCACATCTGTCAGCAATAACATAGAGTTCTGCCACATCTTTCACCTTGTTCATTGCCAGTTCTTCGCGCATCTTGCGGTTACGCACGTTCTGATGGAACACGCTGATGATGGCGGCAGGGTGAACATCAGGGATATTGTACTGTACCCGGCTGAACCTTTGTATATACTTGCGCAGACTCTCGCCTCCCTTCTGGGGAATGACATGCAGGTCGCTTGCTTGGCCATGGGCTTGGTGACCTCCAGTAAAGGCGCCCACAAACTCATGGCACAAATCCGACCAGGAGGAAATAGAGTCTACCGGCAAGTGCATCAACCACGACATGGCGTTGGGTTTAAGAGCCAATGGAAAGTAATTCGCAGGCACCTTATCGTCGCGGGCTCCGGCGGCTTGCATCGCGATGGTGTAGATGCTGAGGAACTGAGACGGGTGAGTCTTGTCGTTGTACTTTTCGCCAACGTCAGGTTTGAAGGTGCGGTGAGTGGGCCACTGGAACTGCCGCAGCTCACGGGTAAAAGCCGGACAGCCTACCGCGTAAGGTAGGCCTCCAGGGCTCTCCGGGGCCGGGTGGTTCATAGGAGGCCCTGCTCGCCTGGCTGACTGGTGGCACGCTCCGCGCCGGCGCTCGATAGTGGTTCGAGCGTCTTCATGAGCTCGTTCCCGAAGAACTTGGCGCTGGTCACAGTGGGTCCGCAGGTCAGATGATGCTATGGAGATGTCCTCGCCCGCGACGTCGCGACGAGCCGGCCTCCGCGGTACCGGATGGGGAAGAGGTGAATGCACCGTGGTCGCGGCACCGCCGGCTTTTCCGCCACTGGTCCGCAAGACTCCATCGGAGTGTCGACCCGGGGGCCCCACCGGACTTGGTTCGTCTTTGTTGGCCACCGCAACAAGGCTTCGGATAGTGGCTCTCCATTCGTCAAGTTTCCCCGTAGTGGGAGGAAAGTCGAGGAGCAACTGCGCGTGCCAGGGCCTCTGCTGGCGTCGGTGGCGGCGAAACCTGCACGGATCGCGACGCGCTTCGACTTCTGACCATGTCAGAAGGAGCTCTATCACGATCCCGCGGTCGCATGCCGTTTTCACCAGCGCCTCGGCGAGTGGGCAGGTCTTCTACGTCCCGGGAGTGGCGCTCGGGGCTCTTCCCGCAGCGACGCCCGGGATCTTCGGCGTGATTACACCATTCGTCGCGCGCTGCCTGGGAGGAGCGCGCTGTTGGCGCCGGCGTGGGAGTCTTGGAGGCCCTTGCGTCGCCTTCGGGCGGGGCGGTGATGACCTTGGAAGGCCCCGCTCCACCCGCGAAGGGCTTGGCTCCTCCTTTGGATTTGGCGACGTGTGGCCCGTTACCAGGCGCACAAACATCGCCGCCTCCCAAACTCCGGCTGCTGGGATGGTGTTGGTGTTCGCGAGCAGCGCCCCTGGTCCTTTCTGCGACCGGTCCGTTGCTCGCCGTGTCGGGACGGGCTGTCGGGCTTCCTACTAGCCAACCGCCACCGTCGTCTTCTTCTTGGGCGCCATGATGATGAAGAAGCGCTGAACTAACTGCTAAAGTCGATTCTCACAACTGCGTGCCCCTACCTGGCGTGCCAAAGATGTTGGTGGGAACGACACCTATGGGATCACAAGAATCCCTACTGTGGTTAGCGGGGCGCGGGGTCGTGAGAAGAGCGGATCAAACAGATAGCACACGGTTCGTTTATCCAGGTTCGGACCGCGAGGATGCGTAAAACCCTACTCCTGCTTTGGTGGATTGTACATCTGTGTTCTTGAGCTAGCTATGGGGCGTGAGGAGCTCCAAAAAGCCGAATTCCTTCTCCTGGTCGCCTCGGGCCTCCTTTTATAGAAAAAGGGGTTGCCACAGTGGCACACAGGAGGTGGAAAGGGTACAGTGATGCGAGGTTATCCCTCACATTACATGACAAGGCGCATTTAATGCGTCTTGCTTAGGTGTCCTTGCTTTATCGGGGACGGGGGAGAGATCTGTCTCGTCCGTCGCCGCTCCTTCTTGTGTCGACACGCGCCCTGGCCAGCGACGCCTACGATGCCATGTAGGTAGGCAGGCAGCTCAGGTGGCGCAGTGGTGGGTCTTCACGAAGATCTGCATGCCGCCACACAGGTGCCTGCACAGCTGGTTGGGTCGGCAGCTGCATGCGAACGGCGGTGGAGGTTTAGTCGGCGTGGGCCTGGTGGTGGTCCTGTGGATGTCCTTGGCAAGGGCCTTGCCGGGGCCCCGGCAAGGGTTTTCCCGAGGCGCCTGCTGTCATCCCCGGCAAGGTGCTCTCCGGGGGCCTTGTGGTTTTCCTCGGTTGGGATCCCGCCAAGGGTCGTCATCTTCTATAGTGTGTATCTGATCTTGAATGTCTTCACAAAGATCTGCATGCCACCACGGGGATGTTTCCCGAATCCTTGCCCCATGGGGGCAGTGGACTCAAGGGTGATTTGCTCCGTAGGTGTGGGGCGAGTTGCCGCGGCAAGGGTCTTGCCGGGGTTGCTAAAACTGTCTCCCGACAAGGATCTTGTCGGGGGAGTCCGTTTTGTCCCCTTTGCTCTTCGTGGTCTTGGCCTTGGCGTCGTTCTAGTTCTCTTGAGCTTCGGTCTTACCCTGGCTCACCTCCCTTGCTTTGCTTGGTGTGGTGGTGCCCGTGGCTCAGACTGCCCGTGCACAGTTATATGGGTACAAAAAGTGTACCCCTATTTTTGTACACCGACACCCGGGGGCCATAGGTTTCACTAGTGGCTTCTCTCGAGAGCATAGTATTACGGTGGGTAAACAAATTACTGTTGAGCAATTGACAGAATTGAGCATAGTTATGAGAATATCTAGGTATGATCATGTATATAGGCATCACGTCCAAGACAAGTAGACCGACTCCTGCCTGCATCTACTACTATAACTCCACACATCGACCTCTATCCAGCATGCATCTAGAGTATTAAGTTCAAGAGAATAGAGTAACACTTTAAGCAAGATGACATGATGTAGAGGGATAAACTCATGCGATATGATATAAACCCCATCTTGTTATCCTCGATGGCAACAATACAATACGTGCCTTGCTGCCCCTACTGTCACTGGGAAAGGACACCGCAAGATTGAATCCGAAGCTAAGCACTTCTCCCATTGCAAGAAAGATCAATCTAGTAGGCCAAACCAAACTGATAATTCGAAGAGACTTGATCATAAACCCACAATTCATCGGTCTCAACAAACACACCACAAAAGAAGATTACATCGAATAGATCTCCACAAGAGAGGGGGAGAACTTTGTATTGAGATCCAAAAAGAGAGAAGAAGCCATCTAGCTAATAACTATGGATCCGAAGGTCTGAAGTAAACTACTCACACTTCATCGGAGAGGCTATGGTGTTGATGTAGAAGCCCTCCGTGATCAATACCCCCTCCGGCGGAGCTCTGGAAAAGGCCCCAAGATGGGATCTCATGGATACAGAAAGTTACGATGGTGGAATTAGGGTTTTGGCTTCGTATCTGGTAGTTTGGGGGTACGTAGGTATATATAGGAGGAAGAAGTACGTCGGTGGAGCAATGTGGGCCCCATGAGGGTGGAGGGTGCGCCTGGGGGGGGGTAGGCGTGCCCCCTACCTCGTGCCCTCTTGGTTGCTTTCTTGACATAGGGTCCAAGTCCTCTGGATCACGTTCGTTCCGAAAATCACGTTCCCGAAGGTTTATTCCGTTTGGACTCCGTTTGATATTGTTTTTCCGTGAAACTCTGAAATAGGCAAAAAACAACAATTCTGGGCTAGGCCTCCGGTTAATAGGTTAGTCCCAAAAATAATATAAAAGTGTATAATAAAGCCCAATAATGTCCAAAACACGATATAATATAGCATGGAACAATAAAAAATTATAGATACGTTGGAGACGTATCAAGCATCCCCAAGCTTAATTCATGCTCGTCCTCGAGTAGGTAAATGATAAAAACTGAATTTTTGATGTGGAATGCTACTTGGCATAATTTCAATGATATTATCTTAATTGTGGTATGAATATTCAGATCCGAAAGATTCAAGACAAAAGTTCAATATTGACATAGAAATAATAATACTTCAAGCATACTAACTAAGAAATTATGTCTCTTCAAAATAACATGGCCAAAGAAAGTTATCCCTACAAAATCATATAGTTTGGCTATGCTCCATCTTCACCACACAAAGTATTTAAATCATGCACAACCCCGATGAGAAGCCATGCAATTGTTTCATACTTTTGGTGTTCTCAAACTTTTTCAATCTTCACGCAATACATGAGCGTGAGCCATGGACATAGCACTATAGGTGGAAAAGAATGGTGGTTGTGGAGAAGACAAAAAGGGAGAAGATAGTCTCACATCAACTAGGCGTATCAACGGGCTATGGAGATGCCCATTAATAGATATCAATGTGAGTGAGTAGGGATTGCCATGCAACGGATGCACTAGAGCTATAAGTGTATGAAAGCTCAACAAAAGTAACTAAGTGGGTGTGCATCCAACTCGCTTGCTCACGAAGACCTGGGGCATTTTGAGGAAGCCCATCATTGGAATATACAAGCCAAGTTCTATAATGAAAAATTCCCACTAGTATATGAAAGTGATAACATAGGAGACTCTCTATCATGAAGATCATGGTGCTACTTTGAAGCACAAGTGTGGTAAAAGGATAGTAGCATTGTACCTTCTCTCTTTTTCTCTCATTTTTTTATTTGGGCCTTTTCTCTCTCTTTTTTATGGCCTCTTTTTTTATTTAGTCCGGAGTCTCATCCCGACTTGTGGGGGAATCATAGTCTCCATCATCCTTTCCTCACTTGGGACAATGCTCTAAAAATGATGATCATCACACTTTTATTTACTTACAACTCAACAATTACAACTCAATACTTAGAACAAAATATGACTCTATGTGAATGCCTACGGCGGTGTACCGGGATATGCAATGAATCAAGAGTGACATGTATGAAAGAATTATGAACGGTGGCTTTGCCACAAATACAATGTCTACTATATGATCATGCAAAGCAATATGACAATGATGGAGCGTGTCATAGTAAACGGAACGGTGGAAAGTTGCATGGCAATATATCTTGGAATGGCTATGGAAATGCCATGATAGGTAGGTATGGTGGCTGTTTTGAGGAAGGTATATGGTGGGTGTATGATATCGGTGAAAGGTGCGCAGTATTAGAGAGGCTAGCAATGGTGGAAGGGTGAGAGTGCATATAATCCATGGACTCAACATTAGTCATAAAGAAATCACATACTTATTGCAAAAATCTACAAGTTATCAAAGGAAAGTATTACGCGTATGCTCCTAGGGGGATAGATTGGTAGGAAAAGACCATCGCTCGTCCTCGACCGCCACTCATAAGGAAGACAGTCAATAAGTAAATCATGCTCTGACTTCATCACATAACAGTTCACCATACGTGCATGCTACGGGAATCACAAACTTTAACACAAGTATTTCTCAAATTCACAACTACTCAACTAGCACGACTCTAATATCACCATCTCCAAATCTCAAAACAATTATCAAGTATCAAACTTCTCATAGTATTCAACACACTCATAAGAATTTTTTTATTAATCTTGAATGCCTAACATAATTAAAACAAATTACCACGCTGTTTTGTAGGACTCTCAAAATAATCTAAGTGAAGCATGAGAGAACAATAGTTTCTATAAAACAAATTCACCAACGTGCTCTAAAAGATAGAAGTGAAGCACTAGAGCAAAAACTATATAACTCAAAAGATATAAGTGAAGCACATCGAGTATTCTAACAATTTCCGAATCATTTGTGTCTCTCTCAAAAGGTGTGTACAACAAGGATGATTGTGGAAAACTAACAAATAAAGACTCAAATAATACAAGACGCTCAAATTAATCTAAGTGAAGCATGAGAGATCAATAGTTTCTATAAAACAAATCCACCACCGTGCTCTAAAAGATACAAGTGAAGCACTAGAGCAAAATTATATAACTCAAAAGATATAAGCGAAGCACATAGAGTATTCTAACAAATTCCAAATCATGTATGGCTCTCTAAAAAGGTGTGTACAGAAAGGATGATTGTGGTAAACTAACAAGCAAAGACTCAAATAATGCAAGACACTCCAAGCAAAACACATATCATGTGGTGAATAAAAATATAGCTCCAAGTAAAGTTACCGATAGAAGTAGACGAAAGAGGGGATGCCTTCCGGGGCATCCTCAAGCTTTGGCTTTTAGGTGTCCTTAGATTATCTTGGGGGTGCCATGGGCATCCCCAAGCTTAGGCTCTTGCCACTCCTTGTTCCATAATCCATCAAATATTTTACCCAAAACTTGAAAACTTCACAACACAAAACTTAAAGTAGAAAATATCGTGAGCTCCGTTAGCGAAAGAAAACAAAACACCACTTCAAGGTACTGTAATGAACTCATTCTTTATTTATATTGGTGTTAAACCTACTGTATTCCAACTTCTCTATGGTTTATAAACTATTTTACTAGCCATAGATTCATCAAAATAATTAAACAACACACGAAAAACAGATGTCAAAAACAGAACAGTCTGTAGTAATCTGTAGCTAACGCAAGTTCTGGAACCCCAAAAATTCTAAAATAAATTTCTGGACGTGAGTAATTTATCTATTAATCATCTGAAAAAATAATTAGCTAAATAGCACTTTCCAAATAAAAATGGTAGCAATTCGCGTGAGCACTAAAGTTTCTGTTTTTTACAGCAAGATTAAAAAGACTTTCCCAAGTCTTCCCAACGGTTCTACTTGGCACAAACACTAATTAAACACAAAAAACACAACCAAACCAAAGTCTAGATAAATTATTTATTACTAAACAGGAGCAAAAATCTAGGAATAAAAATAAAATTGGGTTGCCTCCCAACAAGCGCTATCGTTTAACGCCCCTACCTAGGCTTAAAAGCGAAGATAGATCTAGGTATTGCCATCTTTGGTAGGCAATCCATAAGTGTCTCTCATAATAGATTCATATGGTAATTTTATTTTATTTCTAGGGAAGTGTTCCATGACTTTCCTTAACGGAAATTGGAATATAATATTCCCTTCTTCATATCAATAATTGCACCAATCGTTCTAAGGAAAGGTCTACCAAGAATAATAGGACATGAAGGATTGCAATCTATGTCAAGAACAATAAAATCTACGGGCACATAATTCCTATTTGCAACAATAAGAACATCATTAATTATTCCCATAGGTTTCTTAATAGTGGAATCCGCAAGGTGCAAGTTTAAAAAGCAATTATCAAAATCACGGAATCCTAGCAAATCACACAAAGTCTTTGGAATCGTGGAAACACTAGCACCCAAATCACACAAAGCATATCATTCATGATTTTTAATTTTAATTTTAATAGTAGGTTCCCAATCATCATAAAGTTTTCTAGGGATAGAAACTTCCAACTCAATTTTTTCTTCATAAGATTGCATCAAAGCATCAACGATATGTTTGGTAAAGGCTTTATTTTGACTATAAGCATGAGGAGAATTTAGCACGGATTGCAACAAGGAAATACAATCTATCAAAGAGCAATTATCATAATTAAATTCCTTGAAATCCAAAATAGTGGGTTCATTGATATTTAAAGTTTTGACTTCTTCAATCCCACTTTTTACAATTCTAGCATCAAGATCTAAAGACTCCGAATTTTTGGAACGCCTTCTAGGTAAAGGTGGATCATATTAAGTCCCATCATTATCAAGATTCATATTACAAAACAAAGATTTAATAGGGTACACATCAATAACTTTTAGATCTTCATCTTTATTATCATGGAAACTAGAAGAACACACTTTTATAAAGCAATCTTTCTTAGCACGCATCCTAGCGGTTCTTTCTTTGCACTCATCAATGGAAATTCTCATGGCTTTGAGAGACTCATTGATATCATGCTTAGGTGTAATATATCTAAGTTTCAAAGAATCAACACCAAGAGAAATTCTATCAACGTTCCTAGCAACTCATCAATCTTAAGGAAATTTTCTTCAACCAAAGCATTGAAATTCTTTTGCGATGTAATAAATTATTTAATATTAGATTCAAAATCAAAGGGTATCTTATTAAAATTTCCATAAGAATTGTTGTAGGAATTACCATAATTATTAGAGGAATTACTAGGATACTACCTAGGATTAAAGTTTCCTCTATACGCGTTGTTACCAAAATTATTCCTACCAACAAAATTCACATCCAAAGATTCATTATTATTCTCAATCAAAGTAGACAATGGCATATCATTAGGATCAGAAGGAACACTTTTATTAGCAAATAATTTCATAAGTTCATCCATCTTTCCACTCAAAACATTAATTTCTTCTATCACATGCACTTTCTTATTAGTAGATCTTTCAGTGTGCCATTGAGAATAATTAACCATGATATTATCTAGGAGTTTAGTAGCTTCTCCTAAAGTGATTTCCATAAAAGTGCCTCGTTCGGCCGAATCTAAAAGATTTCTAGAAGAAAAATTCAATTCGGCATAATTTTTTTGTATAATCATCCATAAATTCAAACCATGTGTAGGGCAATTATGTATCATTAATTTCATCCTCTCCCAAGCTTGTGCAACATGTTCATGATCAAGTTTCTTAAAATTCATGATATCGTTTCTAAGAGAGATGATCTTAGCGGGAGAAAAATACTTAGAGATAAAAGCATCTTTGCACTTATTCCACGAATCAATACTATTCTTAGGCAAAGACGAAAACCAAGCTTTAGCACGATCTCTAAGCGAAAAAGGAAATATCTTCAATTTAACAATATCATTGTCTACATCTTTCTTCTTTTGCATATCACACAAATCAACAAAGTTGTTTAGATAGGTAGCGGCATCTTCACTAGGAAGGTCGGAAAACGGATCTTTCATGACAAGATTTAGCAAAGCAGCATTAATTTCACAAGATTCAACATCGGTAAGAGGAGCAATCGAAGTGCTAATAAAATCATTGTTGTTGTTATTAGTAAAGTCACACAATTTGGTATTATTTTGAGCCATCGTGACAAGAAAGCGATCCAACACACAAGCAAACAAGAGACGGGCAAAAGGAGGCAAATAGGGAAAGAGAAGGAGGACGGAGAGAGAGAGGGCGAATAAAACGGCAAGGGTGAAGTGGGGGAGAGGAAAACGAGAGGCAAATGGAAAATAATGTAATGCGGGAGATAAGGGTTTGTGATGGGTACTTGGTATGTTGACTTTTGTGTAGACTCCCCGGCAACGACGCCAGAAATCCTTCTTGCTACCTCTTGAGCACTGCGTTGGTTTTCCCTTGAAGAGGAAAGGGTGATGCAGCAAAGTAGCACAAGTATTTCCCTCAGTTTTGAGAACCATGGTATCAATCTAGTAGGAGGCCACGCACGAGTCCCTCACACCTACACAAACAAATAAAATCCTCGCAACCAACGCAATAAAGGGGTTGTCAATCCCTTCACGGTCACTTACAAAAGTGAGATCTGATAGATATGATAAGATAATATTTTTGGTATTTTTATGATAAAGATGCAAAGTAAAGAAAGCAAAATAAATGGAAAAGGAAATATATGGAAGATTAATATGATGGAAAATAGACCCGGGCCATAGGTTTCACTAGTGGCTTCTCTTGAGAGCATAAGCATTACGGTGGTTAAACAAATTACTGTTGAGCAATTGACAGAATTGAGCATAGTTATGAGAATATCTAGGTATGATCATGTATATAGGTATCACGTCCGAGACAAGTAGACCGACTCCTGCCTGCATCTACTACTATTACTCCACACATCGACCGCTATCCAGCATGCATCTAGAGTATTAAGTTCAACAGAACAGAGTAACGCTTTAAGCAAGATGACATGATGTAGAGGGATAAACTCATGCAATATGATATAAACCCCATCTTGTTATCCTCGATGGCAACAATATAATATGTGCCTTGCTGCCCCTACTATCACTGGGAAAGGACACCGCAAGATTGAACCCAAAGCTAAGCACTTCTCCCATTGCAAGAAAGATCAATCTAGTAGGCCAAACCAAACTGATAATTCGAAGAGACTTGCAAAGATAACCAATCATACATAAAATAATTCAGAGAAGATTCAAATATTGTTCATAGATAAACTTGATCATAAACCCACAATTCATCTATCTCAACAAACACACTGCAAAAGAAGATTACATCGAATAGATCTCCACAAGAGAGGGGAAAAACTTTGTATTGAGATCCAAAAAGAGAGCAGAATCCATCTAGCTAATAACTATGGACCCGAAGGTCTTAAGTAAACTACTCACACTTCATCGGAGAGGCTATGGTGTTGATGTCGAAGCCCTCCGTGATCGATACCCCCTCCGGCGGAGCTCCGGATAAGGCCCCAAGATGGGATCTCGTGGATACGGAAAGTTACGGCGGTGGAATTAGGGTTTTGGCTCCGTATCTGGTAGTTTGGGGGTACGTAGGTATATATAGAAGGAAGAAGTACGTCGGTGGAGCAACGTGGGCCCCACGAGGGTGGAGGGCGCGCCTGGGTGGTAGGAGCGCCCCCTACCTCGTGCCCTCCTGGTTGCTTTCTTGACGTAGGGTCCAAGTCCTCTGGATCATCTTCGTTCCGAAAATCACATTCCCGAAGGTTTCATTCCGTTTGGACTCCGTTTGATATTCTTTTTCGACGAAACTCTGAAATAGGCAAAAAAATAGCTATTCGGGGCTGGGCCTCCGGTTAATAGGTTAGTCCCAAAAATAATATAAAAGTGTATAATAAAGCCCAATAATGTCCAAAACAGGATATAATATAGCATGGAACAATCAAAAAATATAGATACGTTGGAGACATATCAATGCTACACACATCCCCAAAAGGGAGCGCAAGCGCACACTAAGGGACGTTTACGCAATAGAGCTAGTCGCCCCAAAATTTAATCCATGGTCGTCATGCCCGATCACTTTTGATCGCCGGGATCATCCGACCAGTATCCGTCACGGTGGTTCAGCCGCACTAGTCCTAGACCCAATAATTGATGGGTTCCACCTGACTCGCGTCCTTATGGACGGCGGTAGCAGCCTCAATCTACTCTATCAGGATACAACGCGAAAAATGGGCATTAGCCCATCACGGATCAAGCCCACCAGGACTACCTTCAAAGGAGTCATACCAAGTGTAGAGGCCCGCTGTACGGGCTCAATCACACTAGAGGTTGTCTTCGGATCTTCGGACAACTTCCGAAGTGAGGAGTTAATCTTCGATATCGTCCCCTTCCGCAGCGGTTATCACACACTGCTCGGACGAACTGCGTTTGCTCGATTCAACGCAGTACCACACTATGCTTATATCAAGCTCAAGATGCCCGGTCCACGCGGCATCATAATGGTCAATGGAAATACGGAGCACTCCCTCCGTACAGAGGAGCACACAGCTGCCTTAGCCGCAGAAGTACAGAGCGGCCTTCCCAAGAAGAACCTTAATTCGGTTGCCGAGCCCACGGACACCGTTAAGAGGGTCCGGAATACTCTGCAGCAGGAGAGCTCGGCTCGTCAGGAGCTCGACTAGCAATCCGGCCTCCGTCTCCGTCCCGATGAAGTGGTGGCATTCGTGCTGCGCGTACATAACTACGCACTCAAAATCACATGGGCATTGACGGAGGCATAGCTAGCTTGTGATCCATAGTATGGCTCAACCGACATCGGATACACACTCACACTTTCACTTTTACTTGTTTCCTTTTCAGGTCTCAATCCCACAGGCCCCATCTGGTGGTCTGGTCATCGGTCCTTGATACGTCTCCAACGTATCTATAATTTTTGATTGCTCCATGCTACTTTATCTACTGTTTTGGACTATATTGGGCTCTATTTTCCACTTTTATATTATTTTTGGGACTAACCTATTAACCGGAGGCCCAGCCCAGAATTGCTGTTTTTTGCCTATTTCAGTATTTCGAGGAAACAAAATATCAAACGGAGTCCAAATGTAATGAAACCTTCGGGAATGTGATCTTCTCACCGAACGTGATCCAGGAGACTTGGACCCTACTCCAAGAAGTTTTCGGGGAGGTCACAAGGGTGGAGGGCGCGCCCCCTGCTTCGTGGGCCCCTCGGAGCTCCACCGATGTGCTCCTTCCTCCTATATATACCTACGTACCCCCATTAGACCAAAGGGGAGACAAAAACCTAATTCCATCGCCGCAACTTCCTGTATCCACGAGATCCCATCTTGGGGCCTGTTCTGGAGCTCCGCCGGAGAGGGCATCCATCACGGAGGGCTTCTACATCAACACCATAGCCCTTCCGATGAAGTGTGAGTAGTTTACTTCAGACCTTCGGGTCCATAGCTAGTAGCTAGATGACTTCTTCTCTCTTTTTGGATCTCAATACAATGTTCTCCCCCTCTTTCATGGAGATCTATTCAATGTAATCTTCTTTTTGCGGTGTGTTTGTTGAGATCGATGAATTGTGGGTTTATGATCCAAATTATCTATGAATAATATTTGAATCTTCTCTGAATTCTTTTATGTATGATTGAGTTATCTTTGCAAGTCTCTTCGAATTATCCGTTTGGTTTGGCCAACTAGATTGGTAGTTCTTGCAATGGGAGAAGTGCTTAGATTTGGGTTCAATCTTGCGGTGTCCTTATTTAGTGACAGAAAGAGTTGCAAGGCACGCATTGTATTGTTGCCATCAAGGATAAAAAGATGTGGTATTTATCATATTGCATGAATTTATTCCTCTACATCATGTCATCTTGCTTAAGGCGTTACTCTGTTTTTAACTTAATACTCTAGATGCATGCTGGATAGCGGTCGATGAGTGGAGTAATAGTAGTAGATGCAGGCAGGAGTCGGTCTACTTGTCACGGACGTGATGCCTATATACATGATCATACCTAGATAACCTCATAACTATGCTCAATTCTATCAATTGCTCAACAGTAATTTGTTCACCCACCGTAGAATATCTATGCTCTTGAGAGAAGCCACTAGTGAAACCTATGGCCCCCGGGTCTATTCTCATCATATCAATCTCCATTACTTTATTTTTGCTTTTACTTTTTACTTTGCATCTTTATACCAAAAATACCAAAAATATTATTTCTATCAGATCTCACTCTCGTAAGTGGCCGTGAAGGGATTAACAACCCCTAAGCGTTGGTTGCGAGTTGCTACCGTTTTGTGCAGCTACGATGGACTTGCGCGTGACCTCCTACTGGATTGATACCTTGGTTCTCAAAAACTGAGGGAAATACTTACGCTACTGTGTTGCATCACCCCCTCCTCTTCGGGGAAAACCAACGCTAGCTCGAGACGTAGCAAGAAGGATTTCTGGCGCCGTTGCCGGGGAGGCCTACGCCAAGTCAAGTCAAGATTTACTCTCCCGTCAACGAGCCATTTCTGGCACCATTGCCGGGGAAGCCTACGCAAAAGTAAACATACCAAGTACCCATCACAATCTCTATCTCTTGCATTACATTATTTGCCATTTGCCTCTCGTTTTCCTCTCCCCCACTTCACCCTTGCCGTTTTATTCGCCCTCTTTTTTCCCCTTGCCTTTTGTTTGCTCGTGTGTTAGTTTGCTTACCTGTCGCTATGTCGAATTCCTTATCTTCTCCGTTATCTCCTGAGAATGAAGTGCTAAACTTTAAACAAAGGGAGGGAGAAAATCTAAAAGATGCTTGGTATAAAATTTGCAATGCTCAAATAGATCTACCAGAAAGCAATCTACTTTAGTCCTTCTTCGCAATTTTTATGTAGGTGCTAATCCTAGGTATAGATATATCCTTGATACCATTACCGGAGGGATTTTTTTGGGTAGCCATACTTTTGATTCCTATAATGTTTTAATAGATTTATTTGGCTCACCTCCCCTTTTGGTTAATGGAACTGTGTTAACCTTGGAGCATGTTATGCAAAGGCTTGAAATTATTGAAAACAAAGTTTCTACCATTGAATCCATTGAAAATCTAGATAAAAAGATTCATAATCAAATTACTCAATATGGATCTAAGGTAGGAATGACTTTGAAAAATATTAAGGAGAAGGAACCCATGGTTAATGAAAAAATAAATCTAGACTCTACTCGAATCGATAAACTTGAGGGTATCATTACCAACTTGGGAACTGCTTTTTCTTCCGTAAAAATTACTCCTAGTCCTCCCACTAAAATTGCCAAGTTTATGTATGTTCCTAAAAATAAGGGTGAATCATCTAGTAAGGAAAATGCAGATCTTAAATCTATAAGTATTTACCCCGATCTTTTTACAATCATTAAGGAACCATTTGCCACGAATGAATTTTTCGATCTTATGCCTAAAAGTTTGATAATCACTAGAAAGAAAGAAAATTCTAAAGGAGGTGGATGCCTCATTGAAGAATTGCCTACCAAAGATGGCAATACCTAGATCTATCCTTGCTTTTATGCCTAGCTAGGGGAGTTAAACGATAGCGCTTGTTGGGAGGCAACCCAATTTTATTTTGTGTTTTTTGTTTTGTTTAGGAATAAATAATCCATCTAGATTCTGTTTAGATGTGGTTTTATCTTTTAATTAGTGTTTGTGCCAAGTTAAACCTATTAGATCTTCTTGGAAGATAGTTATTTGATCTTGCTGTAATTTCCAGAATCTTTGCGCTCAGTGCCCGAATTGTCAAAAATCACCAGAACGTGATAAAATAGTGATTCCAATTACTGCTGATCAATAAACAAATTTCCCAGGTCTTCTAATTTTGGTAGAATTTTTTGGGATCCATAAGTTTGCGTTAGTAACAGATTACTACAGACTGTTCTGTTTTTGACAGATTCTGTTTTGCGTGTGTTGTTTGCTTATTTTGATGAATCTATGGCTAGTAAAATAGTTTATAAACCATAGAGAAGTTGGAATACAGTAGGTTTAACACCAATACAAATAAAGAACAAGTTCACTACAGTACCTTAAAGTAGTCTTTTGTTTTCTTTCTCTAACGGAGCTCACGAGATTTCTATTGAGTTTTGTGTTGTGAAATTTTCAAGTTTTGGGTGAATTCTTTTGATGGATTATGGAACAAGGAGTGGCAAGAGCCTAAGCTTGGGTATGCCCATAGAACCCCCAAGATAATACAAGGACACCAAAAAGTCAAAGCTTGGGGATGCCCCAGAAGGCATCCCCTCTTTCGTCCACTTCCATCGGTAATTTACTTGGAGCTATATTTTTATTCACCACATTATATGTGTTTTGCTTGGAGCGTCTTGTATTATTTGTGTCTTTGCTTGTTAGTCTACCACAATCATCCTTGCTGTACACACCTTTTGAGAGAGCCATGTATGAATTGAAATTTGTTAGAATACTCTATGTGCTTCACTTATATCTTTTGAGCTTGATAGTTTACTCTATGTGCTTCACTTATATCTTTTTGAGCGTGATAATTTTTGCTCTAGTGCTTCACTTAGATCTTTTAGAGCACGGTGGTGGTTTGTTTTAAAGAAACTTGATCTCTCATGCTTCACTTAGATTATTTTGAGAGTCGTTAATAGCATGGTAATTTGCTTAATGTTAATATACTTGGTATTCAAGATATGTGAAACTTTCTTTTTAGTGGGTTGAATACTAAGATAAGTTTGATGCTTGATAATTGTTTTGAGATATGGAGGTGATAATATCATAGTCGTGCTAGTTGAGTAGTTGTGAATTTGAGAAATACTTGTTTTGAAGTTAGCAAGTCCCGTAGCATGCACGTATGGTTAAAGTTGTGTAACAAATTTGAAGCATGAAGTGTACCTGGCTTGTGCATCCTTATGAGTGGCGGTCGGGGACGAGCGATGGTCTTTTCCTACCAATCTATCCCGCTAGGAGCATGCGCGTAGTACTTGATTTTTGATGACTTCTAAATTTTTGCAATAAGTATATGAGTTCTTTTGACTAATGTTGAGTCCATGGATCATACGCACTTTTACCTTTCCGCCATTTGCTAGCCTCTTCGGTACCGTGCATTGCCCTTTCTCACATTGAGAGTTGGTGCAAACTTCGACTGTGCATCCAAACCCCGTGATATGATACGCTCTTTCACACATAAACCTCCCTATATCTTCCTCAAAACAGCCACCATACCTACCTATCATGGCATTTCCATAGCCATTCCGGGATATATTGCCATGCAACTTCCATCATCATCATCATGACATGCTTTACTTTTGTCATATTTCCATTGCATGATCTTGTAGTTGACATCATATTTGTGGCAAAGCCACCATGCATTATTTTTCATACATGTCACTCTTGATTCATTGCACCATCCCGGTACACCGCCGGAGGCATTCATATAGAGTCATATCTTGTTCTAGTATCGAGTTGTAATCATTATGTTGTAATCAATAGAAGTGTGATGATCATCATTATTAGAGCATTGCCCAATCAAAAAAAAGAGAGAGAAAGGCCAAAAAAAAGAAAGGCCCAAAAAAAGAGAGAAAATAAAAAGGGCAATGCTACTATCTCTTTTTCCACCCTTGTGCTTCAAAGTAGCACCTTGTTCTTCATGTAGTGAGTCTCATATATTGTGATTCAAAGTAGCACCATGATTTTCATATAGTGAGTCTCATAAGTTGTCTTGTTCATACTAGTGGGATTTTTTCATTATAGAACTTGGCTTGTATATTCCAATGATGGGCTTCCTCAAAATGCCCTAGGTCTTCATGAGCAAGCAAGTTGGATGCACACCCACTAGTTTTCTTTTGTTGAGCATTCTTAGCTCTAGTGCATCCGTTGCATGGCAATCCCTACTCCTTGCATTAACATCAATTGATGGGCATCTCCATAGCTCATTGATTAGCCTCGTTGATGTGAGACTTTCTCCTTTTTTGTCTTCTCCACACAATCCCCATCATCATATTCTATACCACCCATAGTGCTATGTCCATGGCTCGTGCTCATGTATTGCGTGAAGGTTGAAAAAGTTTGATATTATTTGAGTATGAAACAATTGCTTGGCTTGTCATCGGGGGTATAGAAGTTGGGAACATCTTTGTGTGACAAAAATGAAGCATAGCCTAACTATATGATTTTGTAGGGATGAACTTCCTTTGGCCATGTTATTTTGAGATGACATAATTGTTTGATTAGTATGCTTGAAGTATCATCATTTTTTATGTCAATATGAACTTTTGTCTTGAACCTTTCGGATCTGAATATTCATACCATGATTAAGAAGATTTACATTGAAATTATGCCAAAGTATCACTCCGCATCAAAAATTCTCTTTTTATCATTTACCTACTCGAGGGCGAGCAGGAATTAAGCTTGGGGATGCCTGATACGTCTCCAACGTATCTATAATTTTTGATTGCTCCATGCTACTTTATCTACTGTTTTGGACTATATTGGGCTTTATTTTCCACTTTTATATTATTTTTGGGACTAACCTATTAACCGGAGGCCCAACCCAGAATTGCTGTTTTTGCCTATTTTAGTATTTCGAGGAAACAGAATATCAAATGGAGTCCAAACGGAATGAAACCTTCGGGAACGTGATCTTCTCACCGAACATGATCCAGGAGACTTGGACCCTACTCCAAGAAGTTTCCGGGGAGGTCACGAGGGTGGAGGGCGCCCCCCTGGGCGCGCCCCCCTGCCTCGTGGGCCCCTCGGAGCTCCACCGACGTGCTCCTTCCTCCTATATATACCTACGTACCCCCATTAGACCAAATGGGAGCCAAAAACCTAATTCCACCGCCACAACTTCCTGTATCCACGAGATCCCATCTTGGGGCCTATTCCGGAGCTCCGCCGGAGAGGGCATCCATCACGGAGGGCTTCTACATCAACACCATAGCCCTTCCGATGAAGTGTGAGTAGTTTACTTCAGACCTTCGGGTCCATAGCTAGTAGCTAGATGGCTTCTTCTCTCTTTTTGGATCTCAATACAATGTTCTCCCCCTCTTTCATGGAGATCTATTCAATGTAATCTTCTTTTTGCGGTGTGTTTGTTGAGACCGATGAATTGTGGGTTTATGATCCAAATTATCTATGAATAATATTTGAATCTTCTCTGAATTCTTTTATGTATGATTGAGTTATCTTTGCAAGTCTCTTCGAATTATCCGTTTGGTTTGGCCAACTAGATTGGTAGTTCTTGCAATGGGAGAAGTGCTTAGATTTGGGTTCAATCTTGCGGTGTCCTTATTTAGTGACAGAAAGAGTTGCAAGGCACGCATTGTATTGTTGCCATCAAGGATAAAAAGATGGGGTATTTATCATATTGCATGAATTTATTCCTCTACATCATGTCATCTTGCTTAAGGCGTTACTCTGTTTTTAACTTAATACTCTAGATGCATGCTGGATAGCGGTCGATGAGTGGAGTAATAGTAGTAGATGCAGGCAGGAGTCGGTCTACTTGTCACGGACGTGATGCCTATATACATGATCATACCTAGATAACCTCATAACTATGCTCAATTCTATCAATTGCTCAACAGTAATTTGTTCACCCACCGTAGAATATCTATGCTCTTGAGAGAAGCCACTAGTGAAACCTATGGCCCCCGGGTCTATTCTCATCATATCAATCTCCATTACTTTATTTTTGCTTTTACTTTTTACTTTGCATCTTTATACCAAAAATACCAAAAATATTATTTCTATCAGATCTCACTCTCGTAAGTGGCCGTGAAGGGATTAACAACCCCTAAGCGTTGGTTGCGAGTTGCTACCGTTTTGTGCAGCTACAATGGACTTGCGCGTGACCTCCTACTGGATTGATACCTTGGTTCTCAAAAACTAAGGGAAATACTTACGCTACTGTGCTGCATCACCCCCTCCTCTTCGGGGAAAACCAACGCTAGCTCGAGACGTAGCAGTCCTCTTGAAGGATAAACACACCAAGACGGCGAGAAACGCAGACATATGGGGGACTTTTCTAGGTGATTCCGTCAACGATAACTCTATGTGTTTTTCAGGACCCACATGCAGCTCTCCTTTGGTTTAGGCATGTTAAATAGCCTGTTGCTTATCGCACTACTTGTATCAATGCGCCTTGAAGTACAATTAAATTACACTGAAAAAAGTTTGCGGATTGGAGCCTTAGGGCCCTCGCTTATTATCTTTGCATCTTGCCTGTTTTCCCTTCTTCTTCCTTCTTTTTTTCCTTTCGTTCCCTTCTGTAGGTAACGTTGTCAGATAGCACCAGTACACTTTGGTACGTTTCATGTTCGACAGGGGCTGCACAGCACCCCACACTACGACAACAAAAGTCCGAACAGTTTTTATCAGTATAGTTCATCACCCGAATTTAGCATTATATGCATTGGCTCCGAATCATGTCTTTGGTCAATAGTTGGGTTGCCCGGCTCCTGTGCTTGCTATCTTATGTTCCGCTATATCGGTTAAGGTAGTAAAGGGAGAACTACTACGATTGTGCCTTGGTTTATCCAAAGGGGAACCTCAGTAGAGAAAGCCGAAAACTGACTGTCATGATGCGGCGAGAGCCGGTCAGCTGTTCAGAGGTTCCAAATCGTTGGAGATTTCTTCCGCATTACGCGAAGGATTGGTACTTCCTGATCAGATGCTTATAGCACTCTAGTTTGGATACTAGGGGCTGCGCCCATGTTTTTATTGTCGAACTCCTATGGCTAAGTGAGGGCGTTACAGCCGCATAGTCTGGTTGCCTGGTTCGTTGCGCTAAACAACTCCTTCAAGGACCATCTAATTGGATCAAGATTGTTTAGATTCCACCCTGAACACCCCCGTACTACCTACATGGGGGCAGAAGCCGACGACTGGTTAACCCCCAGATTTCATACAACACGGCCGCACAGGAAGTAAAAATTGAAAAACATAACAAGCATTATATTGCATAAACACTTTGTTTTATCATACAAGGCAAAGGGAGCTCGAATACATTCATTCAAAGATAGTGTCTTTCGCACAATGATCCGCAACAATGCGGGACCCCTCTAAGACATCGCCGAAGTATCGCTCGGGTGTACGGTGCTCCTTGCCCTCCAGCGGCCCCTCGGTTGCTAACTTGACAACGTCCAGCTTCGCCCACCAGACCTTGCAATAGGAGAAGGCCAGACACGCACCCTCAATGCAGACGGACCACTTGATGACGTCAAGGCAAGGACAGGTGAGGGAGTCCTGGATTAGGGGGTGTCCGGATGGATGGACTATACCTTTAGCCGGACTCCTGGACTATGAAGATACAAGATTGAAGACTTCGTCCTGTGTCCGGAAGGGACTTTCCTTGGCGTGGAAGGCAATCTTGGTGATACGGATATGCGGATCTCCTACCATTGTAACCGACTTTGTGTAACCCTAACCCTCTCCGGTGTCTATATAAACCAGAGGGTTTTAGTCCGTAGGACAACATACACAACAACAATCATACCATAGGCTAGCTTCTAGGGTTTAGCCTCTCCGATCTCGTGGTAGATCTACTCTTGTACTACCCATATCATCAATATTAATCAAGCAGGACATAGGGTTTTACCTCCATCGAGAGGGCCCGAACCTGGGTAAAACTTCGTGTCCCTTGCCTCCTGTTACCATCCGGCCTAGACGCACAGTTCGAGACCCCCTACCCGAGATCCGCCGGTTTTGACACCGACATTGGTGCTTTCATTGAGAGTTCCTCTTTGTCGTCGCAGTCAGGCTTGATGGCTCCTATGATCATCAATGGAGATGCAGTCCAGGGTGAGACCTTCCTCCCCTGACAGATCTTCGTATTCGGCGGCTTCGCACTGCGGGCCAATTCACTTGGCCATCTGGAGCAGATCGAAAGCTATGCCCCTTGCTGTCAGGTCAGATTTGGAAGTTTAAACTACACGGCTGACATCCGCGGGGACTTGATCTTCGATGGATTCGAGCCACTGTTGAGCACGCCGCACTGTCACGACGAGCATGATCTAGCTCTGCTGCCGAACAGTGCCCTGGAGGCCGCACCCGCATCGGCTTCGACCCTTAATTCGGAGCCAACTGCGCCGATCGAGGATGGGTGGTTGGACGCCGCCTCAGGGGCTGCGATCCCAACGGCGATCGAGCTGAACACCAGCCCCGCACTCTGCGAGATTCATGATTCCAAGGAGCTGGACTCCTCTCCGGACTCCGAACCATTCGCGCCTCTGCCGGTCGAATCCAATCGGGCGCCGATCATGGAGTTTACTGCCGCGGACATCTTTCAGCACTCGCCCTTTGGTGATATTATAAAATCACTAAAGTCTCTCTCTTTATAAGGAGAGCCCTGGACGGACTACGGTCAGCGAGATTGGGATGCGGGCGATGAAGATATTCAAAACCCACCCACCACCCACTTTGTAGCCACTGTCGATGATTTAACCGACATGCTCGACTTTGACTCCGAAGACATGGACGGTATGGACGCCGATGAAGGAGACGATGACGAACCAGTGCCTATTGGGCCCTGGAACGCCACCTCGTCATATGACGTATACATGGTGGACGCACCAAAAGATGACGACGAGGAGCGGAAGGACGCACCGAAGGCTTGTTCCCTCGAAAAAAAGTCAAAGCAGCGACGCAAGCGCCGCCCCAAATCCTGCCCGACGTAAATAGCGATCACACAGACCCAGCGCTGGAGCAGGGCGAACCGCTGCCGGACAACGGCAATCCGGATAATCAAACCGAACAAACAAATCCTATCAAGGATAATGGTCCGGACGACATAACGCCGGACAGACACCCGGAGCAGCAGACTGCCCGTAAAAGGCTTGTTGCCACCGCGAGGAGTTTGAAAAAGCAGAAGCAAAGGCTCAAGGCCGCGCAAGACACACTCCAAATCAGATGGAGTAAAATACTCAACACTGCAGCAAGGTACGACGACAATCGCCCCTCCAAAAGCTACCCAAAGCGGAAGCTGCTACCCAAATTCGATGAGGAGGCCTCAGAACCCCCACAACCAAATATCAAAGCAGCCACCTGGTCGGATAGATGACCCCTCTACCAACAATGAGCGGCATACAACGCCGCTCACAATACAATACGCGACCCATGCGAGGCCTCGCACCCAAAGGACGGCGCAACAAGATCCATCTATGGACCACGCAAGCGCGCCCCAGCATACAATGCAACACAACAAACATCCGGACAACGCGGTACACCCAGCTACAGGGGTGCCGCACACCCCCTATGTTTCACCGATGAGGTGCTGGACCACGAATTTCCAGAGGGATTCAAGCCCGTAAACATAGAGGCATACGACGGAACAACAGACCCTGGGGTCTGGATTGAGGACTACATCCTTCATATCCATATGGCTCGAGGAGATGATCTCCACGCCATCAAGTACCTACCCCTCAAGCTCAAAGGGCCAGCTCGTCACTGGCTCAAAGGCCTCCCCGAAAGCTCCATCGGAAGTTGGGAAGAGCTCGAAGACGCCTTTCGGGCAAATTTTCAAGGGACTTATGTCCGACCTCCGGATGCGGACGATTTGAGTCATATAACTCAACAGCCCGGAGAGTCAGCCCGAAAGCTTTGGAACATGTTTCTTACTAAAAAGAACCAGATTGTCGACTGTCCGGACGCCAAAGTGTTGGCAGCTTTCAAGCATAACGTCCGTGACGAATGGCTCGCCAGACACCTCGGCCAAAATAAGCCGAGAACGATGGCCGCATTAACAAACCTCATGACCCGCTTTTGCGCGGGTGAGGACAGCTGGCTAGCCAGATGCAGCACCAGCGACCCCAGTACATCTGATGTTAGAGATGGAAACGGGAAATCACGGCGCAACAGCAATAACAAACGCCGGAATAAAGAAGATAGCACGAAGGGCACGACAGTAAATTCCGGACTCAAAAGCTCTCGGCCAGGTCAAAAGCCGCCCCCTAAAGGCACCAGGGATGAATTTTCCAGCCTCAACAAAATTCTGGACCAAGTATGTCAGATTCATAGTATCCCTGGTAAACCTGCTAATCATACCCACAGAGAATGTTGGGTCTTCAAGCAGTCCGGCAAGCTCAACGCCATACACAAGGGGGAGGATACACCAAGTGAAGACGAGGACGAGCCCCCCAAACAAGACACGGGGGAACAAAAGAAATTTCCACCAGAAGTCAAAACAGTAAACGTGTTACACGTAATTAAGGGAAAAAACAACGCAGCACTCCCAGGAAAATATACCCAAGTGCCTGTCACCACGAAGTCCCGCCACTGGTCATCTCAACCGATCACTTTCGACCATCGCGATTACTCAGCAAGTATCCGACACGCAGGATGGGCTTCCCTGGTATTAGACCCAGTAATTGGCGGATATCACTTCACAAGAGTCTTGATGGACGGCGGCAGCAGCCTAAACCTAATATATCAGGATACAATCCGCAGGATGGGGTTAGACCCAACACAAATTCGCCATAGCAATACTACCTTTAAAGGAGTAACGCCAGGCCCAGGGGCTCATTATACGGGCTCCCTCCTACTACAAGTTATATTCGGCTCCCCCGATAACTTCCATCACGAGCATTTAACTTTCCACATCGCTCCATTTCAAAGTGGCTATCAAGCACTGCTCGGACGCGAAGCTTTCGCTCGCTTTAATGCAATACCACACTACGCCTCCCTCACACTCAAGATGCCCGGTCCACGTGGCATCATCACAGTGCACGGAAATATCAAGCGATCTCTACGCGCCGAAGAGAGTGAGGCTGCCTTGGCAGCCGCACACTAAAGGCGCCCGGACAAGCGAAAGCATCCAATAGGTCGTCAAGACCTCAGATACAACTAATCGAATCCGGCGCCGCTACTTATACCGAATAAATGGTCACACCCCTACTTGTCAATACAAGGGGCTCAACACGCGTAGACGAGTGGCAATTTCTTATCATCTTGAATTATACATGGTTTCTTTAAAAACTCTCTTTTTGCCCGACAAATTTTTCACTTAAACTTCCTCTCTTTTACAGACGATCATCGTTCTACACCCGTCCAGGATACGGCACAACGGAGACACAGGCGTAGACGTGTAGCAGGGACCCGCTCCAAGGATTCTTTTTAGATTAAGACCCTGCGTAAACCTTTTTTACTGTCTCTTGTTGATACATATCCACCGTTGAGAAGGATGCTGATGTCTTGGCATGTGGCCACGCCAGAACAATGCACGTACCTGGACACAAGGGGCTTCTTACAAAGGCCATTATTTAGGCCCGGTTTATACCACAAAGACCGAATACCTTAGGGAGTGTTCGGCGTCGCGAGTTTGGCCCTATATGCATCAGCTCCGAATCATTGTCTTTGGTCAAATGTTGGGTTTGCCCGGCTCCCGTGTTTTGGTGCCTTACGTTCTGCTTTACCGGCTAAGGTAGCACCAGGAGAACTACTGCGATTGTGCCCTGGTTCATCCGGACGAGCACCTCAGTAGAGAAAGCCGAAAACTGACTGTCATGATATAGCGTGAGACTGGTCAACCACTCGATGACCTGTGGGAATTTTAGAATTCCTCCGCCTTAACGAAGGGCCGTTTTCCGTCCAGGCATGTACGCACCCCGGAATCGGGAGAGTGCGGAGCCACCAGGGGCTATCTAGTAGCCCCACTGTCAAACTCCTATGGCTAAGTGAAAGTGCTAAAGCATTATAGTCCGGTTGCCTCGCTCGCTCCGCTATCACCTCCTTAAATAGGACCAAGACATTGGGTTAAGTGTGAATGTGTGTTTTTGTGAGCACCTCCGCATTATATGCGTGGGGGTTGAAGCCGACGACTGCAATCTTTCAGGTTATACACATGTATACATAAACGACCGCCCAGGAGGCATCATATTACTTTCAGGCAAAAGTATAAAAATAGCCTTATAAAAATTTATAAAAAGCATTTCGCTTACAATGAGGTTACATTTCACTCAAACATAATATTTTTTGAGCACTGGGTCTCTATCAAACGAGCACCCTCAAGAACTTCTTCAAAGTAGTGCTCAGCAGCCCCTCGACCTATGGCCGAATCCCGCGCTGCAACGGTGGTAGCATCGATCTCCGCCTATTATGCTTTAACACGGGCAAAGGCCATCCGTGCGCCCTCTATGCACGCCGACCTTTTCATCACATTAATGCGCGGCACCACATCAAGGAACTGCTGCACCAAGCTGAAATAGCTGTTCGGTTTTGACCTTTCCGGCCATAGCTGATCCACAACAGACCTCATGGAGAGTCCGGACAACCTATTTAGTTCGGCCCATTCGGCTAATTGGTCAGTCAATGAAAGTGGACGCTCGGGAGAATGGAATTGCCTCCAAAACAGCTGGTCTACTTCACGGTCCGTCTGACCCTGGAAGTACTTGGCCGCATCGGCAGCGCTCGCCGCCAAATCCATATACACATCCTCCGAACTCCACAGCCGATCCAGAGGGGCATACCGTGGATCTCCGAACTTCCTCCGCAACATAAAGGATTTCCCAGCTACAATATCCCCGGCTTCCCGCAGCTCCTCCTTCTTTGCCCTCATAGCAGAGCGGAGGTCTTTTTTCGTTGCAGCAGCCTTCTCAAGGTCCGATGCCTTCGCTTGGTTTTCCTTTTCAAGAACCCGGCAACGGTCGGCGGCGTCTTTTAATTCCATGGCCATCTTGGCCATCATGTCTCGGCTCTCGCCATGCGTGGCCTTCTTGGCTTGCAACTCTTCGGCCGCCTTCAAAGCAGCTGCATTACCCAACCTCGCTTGTTCCTTGGCTCGGGAAAGTTCTGCCCGCAAGGCTTCAACAGTGGCAGCTCCATCTGCAGTCACAACATATTAAAGATGCTGGCATCATGCTGCTCTTCCTATTGTGGCGTTTACCAGATAATGACACTTACCCTGTGCCTCGTCAAGCCTTTTGTTAACAAGCTCGATGTCGGCGTCTGCCGCATCCAACTGCCGTTCTAAATGGGCAAACTCGCTAGTCCGGCTAGCCACCGGAGCTTCCATCACCTGCACATAAAGGCAGTATGGTTATTACCTGGGAATATGATCCTCTGTTCGTCGTCGTTTCCGACGACAACTAGAGTCTCAGGGGCTACTATCTACACAGGGCACACCTAGCATGTGCAGGACTATCATACATTCTTTTACGTACCTCAAAGCCTGTCAGTAGACTCATAAAAGCTTCGTGCAATCTGCTTTTGGCGGACGATATTCTCTCCATCACCGTATTCATCAGTACACGGTGTTCATCTGAGATGGCCGCTTGCCCCAGCAACTCCCTCAGAACATTCGATCGCACACTAGACGTGTGACACCCCAAAAATTTTGGCCTTGTTTTACTAAATTAAATTTTTTGCCAGGAATTAAAGCTTTGATTTTTTTGGACTCCCTTTTAATTTTTTTTAAACATTTCCTTTCTTGTTATCATGGAGTTGTTCCCTAAAGTGAAAAAACTTTCAAATATGTTATTGGACTTGTTTAACCTCTCAAGAAAAACTTCCCTTTTATCAGTATAACTAATTACATAATTAAATTGCTTGATCTTTATTTTCTTGAAAAAAAATATGGTTTTTCAAGGTTATATGGCCATATTTGAACTACAACCATTTGATAAATTCACTTAAAATTCTAACCAAAATTTGGAGATGTCATGTGATGTTTATAAATCACTTTTATACAAAAATATCTCTTATTCATGAAATATTTTGAGCTCTACACTCAATTTTTCTTCTCTGGTCCATAGTGCAATTTGCACTGTAACCCATTTAAATAATTCTTTCTAGCCTCCACCAAAATTTTGGGATATTGGTAGTGGCATATGATTCAACTTTATGCAAAAACCTAGTGTTGTTACTTGAGAAATTTGAGTGAATCAACCTCTTTTCCATTCTGGTCCAGCCTTGTGATTTCTACTGCAACCCTATTTAATTTTGCTCCACTGATCTTGTGCTTTCTCCCACTTGTAGATAGCCCTACCAAACCCCTAAATCCAGGAGCATGCACCCATTGGATTATTTTTGGTTCATGAAATAATGTCATTTATTTCCTGTCCAGAATTGAAGTTCTGCAAAACTTGCACTAGCAAGTTTCTACTTTTGGCAAACTAACCTCACCACTCTCTCTTGCATCTAAAGAGACCACCATCTGGAGTTTTTGGCCACTCCAAGACCTGCCTAAGTGCCCTTAACATTTTGTCAAGCACCCTGAGTGCATAGCCAGATTTGGCATGGATTCAAGTTTACATTGTGAACTTGGTCTCCTGACCTAACCACCTTGTCCCTTGATCACCCCACTATCCCTAACCTAGCCCTGTTTATCGCCAGCCTCAACCGCGACCTCTAGCGTGCCCTGGCATTGTGTCGAGCACATCCCGTGCGTGCCCAGAGCGCGAGCAGAGCGTGCGGTTGGCATGCGTTTTGCACCTGCCTCGCCCGAGCTGATGCGTCGCGCCCCTGGCCTTGCCGCCACTGCAGAGCCACGCCACGCACGTCCCTCCTCACCGCTACGCGCCAAGCCGCCCCTCGCCACGCCGGCAGGCCAAGAGCTAGCCGCCGCAGCCGCCCGACAGCCCCTGCTCCGTTCAGCGCCACCCAAGCCTCTCCCGCTCGCCACCTGCCCCCCTGGAACAGCGCGTGCTCATCCGCAAGTGTGTCCACTAGCGCTCGTCGCAGCCACGACGCCCTAGCTACAGAATGGCGGTCGCCGGCGACCTTATCCGCAGCCGCCGCGGAACCGCCTTGGCTCGCCCATATAAGGAGCCCCGAGTTCATCTCCGCAAGCAGGCAGTCCCAAGCCACCTCCCGAGGACCCCCATTGGCAGCCAATCGACCCGGGGAGGCCTCCTTCCTCATCTCCGGCAACCACAGCCGCCGCCACTGCCCCGGCCATTCCGGCACCACCAGGGCCTCCCCCTCTCCGTTCTCTCCACCAAGAGCTTCCTCATCCTCCCGTGAACCATTCCCACTACTCTATTTTGATTGGGACACACCGCGGGAGAAATATCACTTTGCCCGACGGTCTCCGTCCGCCGCGAAGCTCGCCGCCGGCAGCTCCGTCCGTCCCCGAGACCATATCGACCACCGGAGTGACCGTCTTGATCCACTGAGCATGCCGATGGCCTCCGTTCCCCGAACGGTGCCGTCATTCGCCGGTGAGCCTCGCCGGAGCCCCGCCCCGCTCGGGCAGAGGAGGGTGAAGACGCGGGCGACTGGTCAAACCTTACCAGTGGGCCAGGCGGGCCCACTGTCGGTGACTCACGCGCCAGCCACGCTGGAGTAAGTGGAGGCGTAATACCCGTAATACGTCTTCTCTGTCCGAAAACGTAATCTCTTTTGAAACGTTTTCTTTTTCCTGATTTTATTAAAAGCAGATTTTGACCACAACTTTGACTACCTATAACTTTTTAAATATAACTCCAAATGAATTGATTCTTTTTCCTACATCTCTCAAATTCTGTCTAGTTTATTTTAAGATTTATTTGAAAATTTTCCAAACAACTTTTTTGTACTGTTTTTGAAATATGTGTTATTTGCATATTTTTGGAAATAGGATTTTTGGGAGAGAAGGAAGCTTTCAAAAATTTTGGAGAGCACCCCCACCTCTCCACACCATTAAAGGCAAGCATTCTGAACCCCGGAATAATATTTTTGGTGTGTTAGTTGACACGTTTATAACGCCACCTTATATCGGAGAGCTTGTTATTTCATGTGATATGATCATTTGCATGAGGCATATTAGTGATTTCCTTGCTGTTGGAATGAATATACTTGTGATGGTAATCACCCTCATGTGCCTTGCATGCATGCCAGAAAGGAATCCGGGAAAAGCCTCTGCCTTGGGTAGGAGTGAGCTTGTCGCCGGTCCCCGTCGGGACGGTTATGTCCGGTATGGCATGGTAAGGAATATTGAGTGGTGATTTTGTTGATTGAAATATATTTGTTTACATGTCATGCAGGGAACTTATAAACCTCCTGAGTCGACTGTAGACCAAGTCTTGTTTCCAGTAACCCCCATACTTGCTATGTTCTACCACTTGTCCCTGCCGTAGGTAGGGTATGGTTCAGTAAGTCGTCAACCCCTTTCAAGCACACACCGTACAGAGAGGCCATGGTGGAAGATACCGGTTGTAGCTGGTAGGCAGGCCACCTGGTCCGGGGGCATGGGTGTTTCCGGTTGGGACCGAGAGGGGAGGCCACCCCTTAGAGCGCGCGATATAAATTTGATCCCATGCTACGCGAGGTTGTAGCCTCCCCACTTAGAGTTTTGCTTAACAAGTGTCGTGGGTGATTCCAGACACCGATGAGTTAAGCTGGTGTGTGCAAGTTAGGCGTGTTTTCAACAAAAAGGCTGTAGACGGAATTAGTCCCGATGGACCAAAGGAATCCGTTACTCGTGGGTAAAGAGTACACCCTCTGCAGAGATTAGACCTATTTGAATAGCCATGTCCATGGTTAAGGATTACAGTCTAGGATGGGTCAAGTGTTGGTCTTAGTGTCGGTCTTCGGAAGAGATATTGTTAAACCAAACTTGGATATCGACTGGTTACTTGTGAGGACCATGATTATTATTTTGTGATGGACTAACCTGTTGCATTATTTGTATTATTGAGTATCCCTGGGACGGTTCTACCTCCTGGATATTCATTGTGATTATTTATCTTGTAAGCCCTTTATGTGGTGTCGCTCAGACGCCCGACTGTGGCATTTCTTTTAAAGCCCTTTATGTGGTGTCGCTCAGACGCCCGACTGTGGCATTTCTTTTAAAGCCCTTTATGTGGTGTCGCTCAGACGCCCGACTGTGGCATTTCTTTTAAAGCCCTTTATGTGGTGTCGCTCAGACGCCCGACTGTGGCATTTCTTTTAAAGCCCTTTATGTGGTGTCACTCAGACGCCCGACTGTGGCATTTCTTTTAAAGCCCTTTATGTGGTGTCGCTCAGACGCCCGACTGCGGCATTTTATTCCCACTCTATTACTGCTTATTCATGTTGCATGAAAATAACCTGCTTGCATGCATAAAAGATGTTTTATTTATGACCGACGACGTGATCATAGAATTTTTCAGTGCATGATTATCAATTATATTATACCTGTGTTCTTAATGTTTGCGAGTACATTCAAAGTACTCACTGGCTTGTCCCTGGCTATTGTCTTGGCCAGATTTCTGCTTGGAGAGGAGCGTGACGATGACAGCCTCGGGACCTAAGCAACGGTGATAGCAGCCTCGCGAAGATAGGACTTAACCTGGTCAGCTGTTCCTGTGGGAAATGGAGTCCCATAGACACTGATGTCTCACAAACCGCTTCCGCCATCAACCACTAGAAACCTTTTGTTGTACTCACAGGCCAGAATGGTCTTGTACTACATATGTTGTATTTTGCTTGGAATTTCTGTATCAAGTTGGAGCCTCATCAGCTAACAGTAATCCTGGGGCTGATGAGCACGACGGTCTTTTTCTGGAATTTAAAACCCGGAAAACCCGGTCGTGACAGACTTGGTATCAGAGCCAGGCTGACCATTGGCTAATCCTATCTTAGCCGGGTCTATAAACTTAGGCAAACCAACCCACCAAACCATAACCAAAACCCCAGCCAAGCTTCTCGTGCAAGATAGCCACACAGTGACCCAACACCTTTTGGCAGTCGGTGCCCAACCTATCAACCTAACCTGTCGCTCATGCGCCAGTGATCGAATCTTAAATAGTCCTTTCTCGCAAGCGTGCAAGGGAAGACTCCGTCCTCTTTTTCCTATAAAAAGGGGCACGCTAGCCCCAACACAGCACAGCACAGCCTCTACCCCAAACCAAGCTACAATGCCTGGCCCTGTCGTGCACAATGAGACCACAGCAACCAACATTGGAGGCTTTGTGACCATACTAGCAAACCTCACCCGTCGTGCCTATGCGTTAGAAGAGCCCCCAGAATATGTTGTGTACCAAGGACCCATGAGCGGTGAGAACCGTCAATTCTGGGCCACTGTACACATCTACGGTAGGGGTCTAGAGCCCGAGCGCCCCTACAGGTTCACCGGAAGAACAACTTCCTTTGAGCTTCAAGCCATCCAACTAGCTGCTCGAGAGGCTATAGTTCATCTCCGGCACTTGTCGCCCAGAGTTAACTGTCGCTCGTTCCACTACTACCCCAGACGTGAAGGGTATGGTAGGCCACCCCAAGTTGCCAACGGAGATCACGAGACAGATCCTGCATTGTTGCACCTGGTGCGCTATGTAAGTGCACTAGAGGAACTGTGCGATCAAATCACTATTGATTTAATCGCAGCTCGTGGAGAGCTGGTTCGTCGAGCCCCGGCGAGAGAAGAAAACGAGCCCAACGCCGACAACCCAGTCGTGCTGTTTGGACACCCGATCGAGTCCCTGAGGCCTGCCCCAGCCATAGGCCAAGGTGCTGCGATAACCCCAGAGGTGCTTCGTCGCATATTGGGAGCACACTCCAACGGGATTGTGGCCAACAATCCCCGAGATGGTCCTCATCGCTACCCCGAGCCTGCAGCCCCTCAACCCACTCCAGCTAATTCCGACGACGAGACCCGTAGAGGAGCCTCAAGGCACGCCCGCTTGGATGTAAACGAGGTAGACTAAGCCACCCGAGTCGTATCGAGTCCCAGTGTACCCTCGCTTTGTAATCGTGTGGTCTTGTAATTAAATGCCGCCTGTTGTCGTGCCTCTGTTTTAATGGTAGCCTTGCCTGGATACGCCAGTATGCAGTATAAGATTTCTATCCCGGACACAATTACCAGAAATCACCCCGTCAACACCACAGTAACACATCACTATAGTGAAATGTGTGAATCTGTGGCTTGACCCCGACCCTTGGAACAGAGCTGAAATTTTTTCTTTACCATTCACCTCGGTAAAATGACCCAGCTCCGGTGCTATAAAAAGGCCACCGCGTGACCTTGCCAAGCACCTCTCACCTTATGCACCACCCTCACAACCATTTCCTAGCCATGCCGAGCCCTAGCATTTATCTGAGAACCCCAGATGCAACCCCGGGTAGTTTTGTCAAGATATTGCGGGATTTTACCTGCAGTACCATGGGCGCTACCCAGCCACCCCAGTACGAGCTGTTCAAATCAAGAATTACCCCTTCCACCTCAAGATATTGGGCAGCAGTACACATCCCTCCCGTAAACTCAAACCAAGATCCAACGGAAGTCTCCTTCGTGGGGAAATCTATGCCAACCCCGTATATGGCCATAGAAGCTGTTGCATACGAAGCGCTTGCTCGCCTTCGATTCGCGGTACCCTATGCCAGCGAACGAGGGTATTATTACTTCCCGAGCCGTGCAGCACCCGGAGGAGTGACATCTTTTCCCGGTGGACGCATTGAGAGAGACCCAGTCCTGGCCAACCTTGTTCAGTACGTCATCGCTCAAGAGCGTTTAACCCAACGTATGATGGGTTATCTCCAGAGCCTCGCAGATTTAAATCCTCAGATCGCCATCGGCAGAGCACTAAAGCCCGACCAGGAGAGACACGTACATTGACTGGTCAATCCACTTTCCCCGATGGAAGAGGAGTGTATCCCAGTACCAGAGACGTTTTCTAGGGACCCCGTCCAGTTGCCGTTTCCATTTTAGAACATCGCTGCGGTGTTCATTATTGCAGCATTTATTTATGTGTGTGACTTATGTGTGATACCCTGAGTTTGTACGACGAGTCAATTAATTGGTTTCTACTAATGTGTGTAGTTTTTGTTGTGGTTTATGCTCCTTTAAATTAACTGTTTTTCCCTCGCAAAATTCTGGAGTGAGATTCCTTTTCCCTGAGTTGCTACATCTACACTATCTCACGGCGTGGATTTATTAATTTCACACAGCAATACGGCAGCAGACTCACAACCATAATCATTCGGACACATACACTGTTTGCAAAACTTTGCAATAGTGTTGCATCCAGCTAATCACCCCCTAACAACGGTTAGCACCCGGCACACCCCACCTACTCCTCGTGATCACCACCACCGCGGAGAGCCAACACCCGAGCAGCAGCGTCGCGACGAACGTCGAGGATCATCGCGCACAAGAGCACGGAGAGCCCCAGTAGTGTCGCCAGCCTTCCGCATATCAGGATCGCAAACCAGTCCGGCATCGTCTCCGCCATTAGAGCCTAACCCGAGCTTTTCAAGCAGTAATGGAGGAAGAAGGAGGAGGAGGAGTGAGGCCAGGTGTGAGGAAGAAGAGAGAGGCACCCCGGCCGTTTTATAGCTCGAGCTCGGTGTACAGTGGGCGAAGTCCACCAACGCCGCTCGTCGCCGATCGCCGGTGTTCGGAGTCGAATCCGCGAGCAGTGCCGACAGCACGCTGGCCCGCGAGGTGAGTGCACGCTGCACCGGCAGCTAGCACGCCATGCACTACTGCGGTACGGCCTAGATGCCCTACGCGCTAGGCGTCGCCGGTGGAGAAAGCGCGCGGGAGAGAGGAAGAAGAGAGAACCAGAGGGAGAAGAAGAGACTGACAGTGGACCCCGGGTCCACCTGTCAGCCAGAGGGAGCACTGTGCTCTCGGGTATGACCAGCGTATATTTAAATTTAGAAGTTATTCTAAATTTATATCCAGCGTAGAAATCTCACATTTTTGTCCCGAACCGTAGATTTTTCCACGCAGCACCAGTATTCACACTGTGGTTTTTCACCACTTATTGCCCTCTCACTGTAGCCACATTTTTATTGCATATAGTTTTTCTTAAAACAACTTTGAACAAATCTCGAGGACGAGATTTTTCTTAAGGGGGGTAGTGTTGTGACACCCCAAAAATTTTGGCCTTGTTTTATTAAATTAAATTTTTTGCCAGGAATTAAAGCTTTGATTTTTTTGGACTCCCTTTTAATTTTTTTTAAACATTTCCTTTCTTGTTATCATGGAGTTGTTCCCTAAAGTGAAAAAACTTTCAAATATGTTATTGGACTTGTTTAACCTCTCAAGAAAAACTTCCCTTTTATCAGTATAACTAATTACATAATTAAATTGCTTGATCTTTATTTTCTTGAAAAAAAATGGTTTTTCAAGGTTATATGGCCATATTTGAACTACAACCATTTGATAAATTCACTTAAAATTCTAACCAAAATTTGGAGATGTCATGTGATGTTTTTAAATCACTTTTATACAAAAATATCTCTTATTCATGAAATATTTTGAGCTCTACACTCAATTTTTCTTCTCTGGTCCATAGTGCAATTTGCACTGTAACCCATTTAAATAATTCTTTCTAGCCTCCACCAAAATTTTGGGATATTGGTAGTGGCATATGATTCAACTTTATGCAAAAACCTAGTGCTGTTACTTGAGAAATTTGAGTGAATCAACCTCTTTTCCATTCTGGTCCAGCCTTGTGATTTCTACTGCAACCCTATTTAATTTTGCTCCAATGATCTTGTGCTTTCTCCCACTTGTAGATAGCCCTACCAAACCCCTAAATCCAGGAGCATGCACCCATTGGATTATTTTTGGTTCATGAAATAATGTCATTTATTTCCTGTCCAGAATTGAAGTTCTGCAAAACTTGCAGTAGCAAGTTTCTACTTTTGGCAAACTAACCTCACCACTCTCTCTTGCATCTAAAGAGACCACCATCTAGAGTTTTTGGCCACTCCAAGACCTGCCTAAGTGCCCTTAACATTTTGTCAAGCACCCTGAGTGCATAGCCAGATTTGGCATGGATTCAAGTTTACATTGTGAACTTGGTCTCCTGACCTAACCACCTTGTCCCTTGATCACCCCACTATCCCTAACCTAGCCCTGTTTATCGCCAGCCTCAACCGCGACCTCTAGCGTGCCCTGGCATTGTGTCGAGCACATCCCGTGCGTGCCCAGAGCGCGAGCAGAGCGTGCGTTTGGCACGCGTTTTGCACGTGCCTCGCCCGAGCTGACGCGTCGCGCCCCTGGCCTTGCCGCCACTGCAGAGCCACGCCACGCACGTCCCTCCTCACCGCTACGCGCCAAGCCGCCCCTCGCCACGCCGGCAGGCCAAGAGCTAGCCGCCGCAGCCGCCCGACAGCCCCTGCTCCGTTCAGCGCCGCCCAAGCCTCTCCCGCTCGCCACCTGCCCTCCTGGAACAGCGCGTGCTCATCCGCAAGTGTGTCCACTAGCGCTCGTCGCCGCCACGACGCCCTAGCTACAGAATGGCGGTCGCCGGCGACATTATCCGTAGCCGCCGCGGAACCGCCTTGGCTCGCCCATATAAGGAGCCCCGAGTTCATCTCCGCACGCAGGCAGTCCCAAGCCACCTCCCGAGGACCCCCATTGGCAGCCAATCGACCCGGGGAGGCCTCCTTCCTCATCTCCGGCAACCGCAGCCGCCGCCACTGCCCCGGCCATTCCGGCACCACCAGGGCCTCCCCCTCTCCGTTCTCTGCACCAAGAGCTTCCTCATCCTCCCGTGAACCATTCCCACTACTCGATTTTGATCGGGACACACCGCGGGAGAAATATCACTTTGCCCGATGGTCTCCGTCCGCCGCGAAGCTCGCCGCCGGCAGCTCCGTCCATCCCCGAGACCATATCGACCACCGGAGTGACCGTCTTGATCCACTGAGCACGCCGATGGCCTCCGTTCCCCGAACGGTGCCGTCATTCTCCGGTGAGCCTCGCCGGAGCCCCGCCCCGCTCGGGCAGAGGAGGGAGAAGACGCGGGCGACTGGTCAAACCTTACCAGTGGGCCAGGCGGGCCCACCGTCGGTGACTCACGCGCCAGCCACGCTGGAGTAAGTGGAGGCGTAATACCCGTAATACGTCTTCTCTGTCCGAAAACGTAATCTCTTTTGAAACGTTTTCTCTTTCCTGATTTTATTAAAAGCAGATTTTGACCACAACTTTGACTGCCTATAACTTTTTAAATATAACTCCAAATGAATTGATTCTTTTTCCTACATCTCTCAAATTCTGTCTAGTTTATTTTAAGATTTATTTGAAAATTTTCCAAACAACTTTTTTTGTACTGTTTTTGAAATATGTGTTATTTGCATATTTTTGGAAATAGGATTTTTGGGAGAGAAGGAAGCTTTCAAAAATTTTGGAGAGCACCCCCACCTCTCCACACCATTAAAGGCAAGCATTCTGAACCCCGGAATAATATTTTTGGTGTGTTAGTTGACACGTTTATAACGCCACCTTATATCGGAGAGCTTGTTATTTCATGTGATATGATCATTTGCATGAGGCATATTAGTGATTTCCTTGCTGTTGGAATGAATATACTTGTGATGGTAATCACCCTCATGTGCCTTGCATGCATGCCAGAAAGGAATCCGGGAAAAGCCTCTGCCTTGGGTAGGAGTGAGCTTGTCGCCGGTCCCCGTCGGGACGGTTATGTCCGGTATGGCATGTAAGGAATATTGAGTGGTGATTTTGTTGATTGAAATATATTTGTTTACATGTCATGCAGGGAACTTATAAACCTCCTGAGTCGACTGTAGACCAAGTCTTGTTTCCAGTAACCCCCATACTTGCTATGTTCTACCACTTGTCCCTGCCGTAGGTAGGGTATGGTTCAGTAAGTCGTCAACCCCTTTCAAGCACACACCGTACAGAGAGGCCATGGTGGAAGATACCGGTTGTAGCTGGTAGGCAGGCCACCTGGTCCGGGGGCATGGGTGTTTCCGGTTGGGACCGAGAGGGGAGGCCACCCCTTAGAGCGCGCGATATAAATTTGATCCCATGCTACGCGAGGTTGTAGCCTCCCCACTTAGAGTTTTGCTTAACAAGTGTCGTGGGTGATTCCAGACACCGATGAGTTAAGCTGGTGTGTGCAAGTTAGGCGTGTTTTCAACAAAAAGGCTGTAGACGGAATTAGTCCCGATGGACCAAAGGAATCCGTTACTCGTGGGTCAAGAGTACACCCTCTGCAGAGATTAGACCTATTTGAATAGCCATGTCCATGGTTAAGGATTACAGTCTGGGATGGGTCAAGTGTTGGTCTTAGTGTTGGTCTTCGGAAGAGATATTGTTAAACCAAACTTGGATATCGACTGGTTACTTGTGAGGACCATGATTATTATTTTGTGATGGACTAACCTGTTGCATTATTTGTATTATTGAGTATCCCTGGGACGGTTCTACCTCCTGGATATTCATTGTGATTATTTATCTTGTAAGCCCTTTATGTGGTGTCGCTCAGACGCCCGACTGTGGCATTTCTTTTAAAGCCCTTTATGTGGTGTCGCTCAGACGCCCGACTGTGGCATTTCTTTTAAAGCCCTTTATGTGGTGTCGCTCAGATGCCCGACTGTGGCATTTCTTTTAAAGCCCTTTATGTGGTGTCGCTCAGACGCCCGACTGTGGCATTTCTTTTAAAGCCCTTTATGTGGTGTCACTCAGACGCCCGACTGTGGCATTTCTTTTAAAGCCCTTTATGTGGTGTCGCTCAGACGCCCGACTGCGGCATTTTATTCCCACTCTATTACTGCTTATTCATGTTGCATGAAAATAACCTGCTTGCATGCATAAAAGATGTTTTATTTATGACCGACGACGTGATCATAGAATTTTTCAGTGCATGATTATCAATTATATTATACCTGTGTTCTTAATGTTTGCGAGTACATTCAAAGTACTCACTGGCTTGTCCCTGGCTATTGTCTTGGCCAGATTTCTGCTTGGAGAGGAGCGTGACGATGACAGCCTCGGGACCTAAGCAACGGTGATAGCAGCCTCGCGAAGATAGGACTTAACCTGGTCAGCTGTTCCTGTGGGAAATGGAGTCCCATAGACACTGATGTCTCACAAACCGCTTCCGCCATCAACCACTAGAAACCTTTTGTTGTACTCACAGGCCAGAATGGTCTTGTACTACATATGTTGTATTTTGCTTGGAATTTCTGTATCAAGTTGGAGCCTCATCAGCTAACAGTAATCCTGGGGCTGATGAGCACGACGGTCTTTTTCTGGAATTTAAAACCCGGAAAACCCGGTCGTGACAGACTTGGTATCAGAGCCAGGCTGACCATTGGCTAATCCTATCTTAGCCGGGTCTATAAACTTAGGCAAACCAACCCACCAAACCATAACCAAAACCCCAGCCAAGCTTCTCGTGCAAGATAGCCACACAGTGACCCAACACCTTTTGGCAGTCGGTGCCCAACCTATCAACCTAACCTGTCGCTCATGCGCTAGTGATCGAATCTTAAATAGTCCTTTCTCGCAAGCGTGCAAGGGAAGACTCCGTCCTCTTTTTCCTATAAAAAGGGGCACGCTAGCCCCAACACAGCACATCACAGCCTCTACCCCAAACCAAGCTACAATGCCTGGCCCTGTCGTGCACAATGAGACCACAGCAACCAACCTTGGAGGCTTTGTGACCATACTCGCAAACCTCACCCGTCGTGCCTATGCGTTAGAAGAGCCCCCAGAATATGTTGTGTACCAAGGACCCATGAGCGGTGAGAACCGTCAATTCTGGGCCACTGTACACATCTACGGTAGGGGTCTAGAGCCCGAGCGCCCCTACAGGTTCACCGGAAGAACAACTTCCTTTGAGCTTCAAGCCATCCAACTAGCTTCTCGAGAGGCTATAGTTCATCTCCGGCACTTGTCGCCCAGAGGCCCTCCGCGACGACACTTCAGGGTCGACCGCTTCCGGAGCGGAGGAGTCTGGAGGAGGCGTTTCGCTCTCCATCATCTCTGGAAGAAGATCCCCCGAAGACGAGCTCATTTAAGAGGGGCTAAGGCCCGAACTGCAAAAATATATGCGGTGGTTATTCTCTCAGAAGAAAAAGATGGCATATCTGTACTATTAAAGTATTTTGGGTCACTTACGACTCGCGGGAGAATTGATCCCCCCACGGACTTTGTGCGGCAACAGCACCCCCCAAGGTAGGACCCTCTGTGGGAGACTTCTTCTCCCGTTTGGAAGCTTCGGCTTCCGAATCCCCGGGCGCAGTCCTTTTCCTCTTCTAGCCGTCTTCCTTCATGGAGACGCTCGCTCCCTCGGTTAGAATGGGCAGCGTTGGGGGCCATGTCCGCCCGTATTATCCTCCACTGTATCTTCCTTCAAGGGCTCCGGTCAAGGTGCGGTCTGGAGCATCTTTTCCAATACCGGATTTTCCAAACCCTCGGGGAGGGGGGCCGAACACCGAATCAACTTCGCCTTTGTTAGCCAGTCCTGGTCAAAAAGCAAACTCTCAGAAATGACTTCGTAACAAAGGAGAGATAGTATGTTCGGCCGGAAGATGCCTTACCTGTTCGGCGGCGCGGTTACTACTCAGGCCCACGTCCTCGGTGATTTCCGGACACTCCGCCTGAGGTCCGAAGAATGACTTGTACATCTCCTCGTGCGTCACACCGAGAAAATTTTGAATGACACGCGGTCCCTCGGGATTGAACTCCCACAGGCGAAGAGGCCGGCGTTTGCAAGGCTGAACTTGGCGAACCATCATAACTTGTATTACCGCAACCAAACTGTGATCTCCATTGAAGAGATCTCGAATGCGGCTTTGCAGTATAGGCACGTCCTTGGCTGGACCCCAGCTCAGACCTCTGCTGATCCATGACATCAGTTGTGGTGGAGGGCCCGAGCGGAAAATGGGGGCGGCCGCCCACTTGGCACTTCTAGGAGCCGTGATGTAGAACCACTCCGGTTGCCACAATTCAGACACCTCTGGGATGGAACCTTTGGGCCATGGAGCTCCCGTCATCTTGCGTATTGAGGCACCTCCGCACGCTGCATGTTTCCCCTCGATCATCTTCGGCTTTACTTCAAAGGTCTTGAGCCATAGGCCAATCTGAGGGGTAACCCGGAGGAAGGCCTCGCACACAACAATAAATGTCGTGATATGAAGAAAGGAGGTCGGAGCTGCATCATGGAAGTCTAGCCCGTAATAAAACATCAAACCCCTGACAAAAGGATCAAGAGCAAGGACTAGACCTCGGAGGAAGTGGGAGACGAACACGACATTCTCGTTGCGTTCAAGGGTGGGGACGGCCTGCCCTCGGGGAGGCAGCCGATGCAAAATCTCGGCGGTCAGATATCTGGCCTCCCTCAACTTTTTGATGTCTTCTTCCATGACAGAAGAAGGCATCCATCGGCCTTGAAGGCTAGATCCGGACATGGCTGAAGGTTCGGAGCACCTGACCTGAACTTCGGGCGTTTGAGCTTGAGGTGGGTGAAGGATTCGATTGAGCACGGGAGGGAAAAATAAAAGCCTTGTCCCCTTTATAAAGAGGGTGAATATCAAGCGTCCTCTCCATGTCCGTTTGGACTTGCCTATAACCTAGGAGTCCTAGAAGCGGTTGGGTTGCCCACGCCCGTATTGATGAGAATCCCAGAATAAGGGGACACGATCTCTGCTTTAACAAGACGTGCCAAGGAAACCGCCTCGCATGACGCGATGAGGTGGGATAATAAAAGGGATAATAAAACGACTCGGATAAAGGCTTGGCCGTGGTGTGTCAACTACGGAATACGTCAGCAGATTAGATTTGTGTAAATATTATTCTCTCTATGGCAATATGTGGAAACTTATTTTGCAGAGCCGGACACTATCTTTGTGTTCAAAATCTTCTATGAAGTACTTGGAGGAGGAACTCGCCTTGCAATGCCGAAGACAATCTGCGCTCCGGACTCATCGTCATCGAAGCCTGGTTCAGGGGCTACTGAGGGAGTCCTGGATTAGGGGGTGTCGGGATGGCCGGACTATACCTTCAGCCGGACTCCTGGACTATGAAGATACAAGATTGAAGACTTCATCCCGTGTCCGGAAGGAAGTTTCCTTGGCGTGGAAGGCAAGCTTGGCGATACGGATATGCGGATCTCCTACCATTGTAACCGACTTTGTGTAACCCTAACCCTCTTCGGTGTCTATATAAACCGGAGGGTTTTAGTCCGTAGGACAACATACACAACAACAATCATACCATAGGCTAGCTTCTAGGGTTTAGCCTCTCCGATCTCGTGGTAGATCTACTCTTGTACTACCCATATCATCAATATTAATCAAGCAGGACGTAGGGTTTTACCTCCATCGAGAGGGCCCGAACCTGGGTAAAACTTCGTGTCCCTTGCCTCCTGTTACCATCCGGCCTAGACGCACAGTTCGGGACCCCCTACCCGAGATCCGCCGGTTTTGTCACCGACAACAGGCATCCACTAGCTTCTTCACGAGGCCAAAATAGTTGCTGGGAATAGCTTCGGCTGGCCACAGCCGGATTATCATATCCTTCATGGCCAGCTCGGCCACCCTGTGCAGTTCGACCAGCTATTTCAGCTGATCATTGAAGGGCACCGGATGTTCTGGCACGCAATATTGTGACCAGAACAGCTTCTCCATGGAGCTCCCTTCTTCGGCTCGGAAGAACTCCTCGGCGTCGTTCACACTACATGGCAGATCAGCAAAGGCCCCTGGAGAACTCTGAATCCGGGTTAGTAAAAGAAATCTCCTCTTCACACTCTTGCTTTGCATATTGAATGCCTTACTCTCCGCGATCTTCCTGACCTCCTGGATCTCCTAGAGGGCGCCCTGGGCTTCAATCCGGGCCGTCTCCGCACTCTTACGAGCCTTGGCAAGTTCGGCCTCTTGAGCCGACGCATTGTGCTCCAAGGTCTCGCACATCCTCACCGCGTCCTGGAGCTCCTGTTGGATTTCGTTGGCCCGGGCCTTGAGGTTCTTACGGGCGGCCTGCTCCTTGACAGCCTTCCCCTTGGCTTCGGCCAGGGACTTTCTCAGGGCCTCGACCTCGGTCGTTGCTTCTATACAAATCATGGCTTTCTGTCAATACATATCATTTTACCTTTTTTCGAGTACATAACGGGTGATCACATACCTTGTTTCCCTTCGAGCTGCCTCCTCACCTGGACGAGCTCCTCCTCAGCCTGCTCCAGTCTCCGCTTTAGTTCGGAGACCTCGGCAGTATGTGAGGCTGCGGCCAACAGCGACGCCTACATATTCATTTTAGACAATTTCGTTAGTTTCCTGCAATAAAGGATTGATCCTCTATCCGGCTTTTTTTCCAAACACCGGACAGTGTCTCAGGGGCTACTGTCTATATTGGGATTTTCTCTTTACCGTCGCTTACCTCAAAACCTGTCAGCAGGCTGCTGTAGGCTTCGGTTAGTCCGTTCTTGGCGGACTGAACCTTCTCAATTACCATGCTCATAAGAACATGGTGCTCATTCATAATGGAAGTGCCTCGCAGCTCTTCCAGCAGATTATCCAGTGCCCCTGGTTGGACAGGGGTCACCGGCGGGATAGGCATCCGCCCTTCTTTCGAAGGAAGTTGCGTGCCGGATTCCGGAGCCGCCTCGGTCTCCGGAATTGAGTCCGGCTGGGGGCCGAACTGAATACGGCCCTCCCCACTAGTCTCCATGGGGATTGATTCCCCCTGGTGTCCGACGATGGGGGTTTCGCCTTCTGGCGCCTCCTGAGCCTCTCCCCTGCCTGGAACAGTCCTTCGGGACAGCACCTCCGCATCGTCCTTGGCCTTGGGGGAGTGAGCAGCCGGCGGTGAATCGCTGGCCATCGCCTTGGAATCCAGCGAGCCTCTTGACGAGGATCTCGGGGAGCTGTTATGGGCCGGACTACAATAACATAACCAATCATGTCAATACAATGAGGAGGAGAAACCATATGGGCGGATATAAGTCTTAGCATTTACGATGCGGCCCGTGGTTTAGTGCGGGGGCGTTGCTCTGGACTGCTTTCAATGTCCCATGCGGAGCTGCCCACGAGTGGGCCTTTCCCCTTCTTGGGCGCCTCCGCCTCCATAATGGTGGAGGACGCCCTCTTCTTCTTCCCCTCATCAGGGGGAGAGTTGTTTTCCTCCTCCTCCTCATCGTCGTCGTCTTCGGCGGCAGAGGAATGAGTCTTGCCTTCAGACATTGCGTCCGAAGCACCCTTGCGGCAGGGCCACTCCGGACCCCCTTGGCCTTCCCTGTGGCCTTCTTCTCCGGCGCCTTGTAGGGCGCGGTACCAGCATCTTCATTAAACGTGGGATGACTGGTTCTTCAGGCAGCAGAGACGGACACTGGATCCGCTTCGCCCTCTCCATCCAGTCCTGAAGAAGGAATGACAATAAAACCTCAGATATCACCCTTGAAACAAACAAGTAGGGGATGCGTTAGAAATAAACATACCTCACTGGCGAGGTGGTTAATATCGTGCCCGTGGTCCGAATCTGTGGCCGGCGGTGTTTCGTTGCCCTTAAAGAGCAACCTCCAGGCATCTTCGTGAGTGGTTTCAAAAAGCCTCTTCAGGGTATATATGGTGTTTCTTCGGATTGAACTCCCATAGAGGGCGGCTTCGGCTTTGGCATGGAAGAATCCGGTGAAGTAACATCACCTGGATTATATCGACAAGTTTAACATCCTTCTCCACCATGCTTTGAACGCGCGTCTGCAGCGCTGTCAGCTCATCTGGAGAACACCAGTTCGGGCTCTTCTTGACCCAGGAGGTGAGTCACATGGGAGCGTTGGAGTTAAATTCGGCATCCGCGGCCCAGTTTGTTCCGCGAGGTTCTGTGATGTAGAACCATTGTTTCTGCCATTCCTTGACAGTCTCCACAAAAGTGCCTTTCGGCCAGGAGACATTGGCCAGCTTACTCACCATGGCTCCTCCGCACTCCGCGTGCTGGCCATCCACCACCTTCGGCTTCACGTTGAAGACTTTGAGCCACAGCCCAGAGTGGGGCTGGATGCGGAGGAAGGCCTCACACACGACGATGAACGCCGAGATGTCGAGGAGGGAGTTCGGGGATAGATCATGGAAGTCTATCCCGTAGTAGAACATCAGCCCGCGGACGAAGGGGTGGAGTGGAAATCCTAACCCGTGGAGGAAATGAGGGATGAATACTACCCTCTCATTGGGCTTTGGCGTGGGAACGATTTGTCCCTGGGATGGAAGGCGGTGGGCGATTCCCTTCGCCAGGTATCCGGCCGCCCGAAGCTCGGCGATGTCCTCCTCCTGGACGGAGGAGGCCATCCACTTTCCTTAACCTCCGGATCCGGACATGGTTGAGTGCTTGCTTGAGTGGGAAACATATGAGGATTTGGGCACTAGACCTCAAGAGTGGAAGGGCAGAGGAAGAGAGAAGGCGTGGGTGAAGAAAAGGGATTCTTGTCTCCTTATAACGGCATTGAATATTGAACGCCTCCACACTCGCCTTGAAATTCGCCTACCCCCAAGGGTTGTGTAAACGATACGGTTGGGTTACCCACGCCCGTATTGATGAGGATCCCGCAATAAGGGGACACGATCTCTGCTTTGACAAGACGTGCCAATGGAAACCGCATCTCAAAACACGGGATGGCAGAGAAAACGGTTCGATATAGTGACCGGGCAGACATGATGTCATGTTGTAAAAAAAGTTGTCAGCGGATCGGACTCGTGGAATACTATATTCTCTCTACGGTTGTGTGTGGTGTGTGTTACAGGTCTGGACCCGTTTAATACATCCGAAGACTACCTTGGAGTTCGGAAGGAGGAACCCGCCTTACAATTCCAAAGACGGATCTACGCCTCGGATGCTTTGTCATTGAAGCCAGGTTCAGGGGCTACTGAGGGAGTCCTGGACTAAGGGGTCCTCGGGCGTCTGGCCTGTTAGCCATGGGCCGGACTTATGGGCTGTGAAGATACGAAGACCGAAGACTGCACCTCTGTCCGGATGGGACTCTCCTTGGCGTGGAAGGCAAGCTTGGCGACCGGATATGTAGATTCCTTTCTTTGTAACCGACCTTGTGTAACCCTAGATCCTCCCGGTGTCTATATAAACCGGAGGACTTTGTCCGGAAGGGGGGATACTCATTACGATAGCCATACAGGCTAGACCTCTAGGGTTTAGCCATTACGATCTCGTGGTAGATCAACTCTTGTAATACTCATATTCATCAAGATCAATCAAGCATGAAGTAGGGTATTACCTCCATAGAGAGGGCCCAAACTTGGGTAAACATCGTGTCCCTGTCTCCTGTTACCATCGACCTTAGACGCACAGTTCGGGACCCCCTACCCGAGATCTGCCGGTTTTGACATCGACAGTTGCCTCCTCAGCAGCTTGAGCGTTCTGATAGGCGATGATGTCTACAGGCATAATCCTATATCCGCCCCTGGCAACAAAATCAAACAAACCAGGAGCAGGCAATGGAATAACATCACTAGTCCTCACACTAAAAACTAGGTTATACAGAATAGGGATGTGAGGAGATTCGATATCAGTAAAATGGTGGTGATCCATGGCTGCACGGTCTAGGTGAACTGTGGTAAGAAGGAAGTCATGAGGGCGTATCTCAACCTCGAAGTGAGCCGCCAAATGAGTAGCATAAATCCCACCATGTATTTTGCCCTGAGATTTACTAAGATGGAGGCGACGAGCCACAATAGCTCCCAAGATATAAGTGTTGTCTCCCTCTAATGCACGACGTAAAACTGCAAAGGTCTGGTGAACTAAGTGCATCCACCTTTTCCCTAGCAAGCAAGCATTTGGTAATAAAAAGTGCAAAGTAACGAACAACGGGAAAATGTAAGCCAGCAGCAGTGATGGATGACACTCCTCTCTCATCACCCACTGTCAGAGTGCGATAAAAGTCCTCAAACTCGGCCGACCTAGGCTCAGCCAAGCTCCCATCAGACGGGATCAAGCATATGTCACAAAACTCAGTAAGTGCTATCTGATGGTTTTCAGCATATAAATCAAAGCTCACTTCAGGAGGATTATTTCTAGGCAAGAAAGTAAAGCTCTGAACAAAGATGTTTGTGAGGATTTGGTGCTGGTCACACTCATCTGCGATGAAGTCGGTGAGGCCGGCATTGGCAATATATTGCGTGAACTCCTCAAAAATTCCATCCTCTTGCAGGAGCGGGGGGGGGGGGGGGGTGCGTCCATTCGCACGGCCGTACCTCCGCCAACCTCCGAGGGTGGAGATCAGTGTCAGAAGACTCCCCAATAACACCGTTGGAGTTCTTCTTTGAGCCAAACTTGCTGAAGATATTCATGTCCGCGTACAATTTTCTAAAAATAAAATTTTTGGAGTGACAAAAATTTGTCAACAAAATTTTGTAAGATTGATAGCAACTACTCATAGGGATACATAGAGGCCATAGCAAGCATTCAAACAACTTAGAACACTAAGAATTCAACATGCCAGCACATCTACAGCAGCACCAACAATAGCTAATTATTCAAAGTATAAACCACTAAAACAAAAACTAATTGGACAAATGGTGGAGTCACATACCAAGCAACAATCCCCGAAACAGTTTCGGAAACGGAGCTTCGAGCAAAGAGATCAAAAACTGCGGGTTTGAGCTCAAGAACACAGAAGAGAGAGCAATGGGGATTTTTTTTCTGGAGGTAAGTGATGATGTGGTATGAAGAGGTAAGTGAGGGGGCCCATGTGGGGACCACAACCCACTAGGGCGCGCCTGGGGGTGCTGGCGCGCCCAGGTGGGTTGTGCCCACCTGGTGCACCTCCCTCTGATGTTTATTGCACCACAAATTCTCAAATATTCAGAAAAAAATCATATTAAAATTTCAGGGCATTCTGAGAACTTTTATTTTTGGGTCATGTTTTATTGCACGGGAAATCCAGAAAACAGACAAAACATGGCATTTTATTTTATTTAACTAATAAAAACAAAGAATAAAAAGTAGGGACAGAAAGTAGTGCTTACTAAATTCATCAACTGCAAACCGTTCAAAAATGATCCATTAGTAAGGTTGATCAAGTCTTGTTAACAACCACTTTTGATTAGCATGAAACCGAAGAACTTTCGTAAGTCACTAAGTTACCTCAACGGGTATATGCATTTCCCCAACAATAAGTATTTCATATTTCTTTTTGATAGTAGGTAGAGGTATTTGAAAACTTCCAATAGTGATTGTTGGAGATTTTTCAATAACATTAATACCATTCACTTGGAATTGTTTCTTCGGGAAGTGCACCGTATGCTCATTGCCATTAATATGAAAAGTGACCTTGCTTTTATTGCAATCAATAACAGCCCCTGCAGTATTCAAGAAGGGTCTACCAAGGATAATCGACATGTTGTCGTCCTCGGGCATCTCAAGTATAACAAAGTCAGTCAAAATAGTAACATTAGCAACAACAATGGGCACATCCTCGCAGATACCGATAGGTATGGCGATTGATTTATCATCCATTTGCAAAGATATTTCAGTAGGTGTGATTTTATTCAAGTCAAGTCTTTTATATAAAGAGAAAGGCATAACACTAACACCAGCTCCTAAATCACACAAAGCACTTTTCATATAATTCTTTTTGATAGAGCAAGGTATAGTTGGTATTCCCGGATTTCCAAGTATCTTTAAAAGTGTAATTAGCAAGCATAGTGGAGATTTCAGCTTCGGGTATTTTTCTCTTATTTGTGGTGATGTCTTTCATATACTTTGCATATCGAGGTATTTTCAGGATATTAGTCAAGAGAGTACGCAAAAAGACTGGCCTCAACATTTCAGCAAAGCGTTCAAATTCTTCATCATCATTCTTTTTAGTTGGCTTAGATGGAAAAGGCATAGGTTTTTGAACCCACAGTTCTCTTTCTTTATTGTGTTTTCTAGCAACAAAGTCTCTTTTGTCATATCTTTTATTCTTAGGTTGTGTGTTATCAAGATCAACAGGTGGTTCTATCTCAACATCATTATCTGGTTCTCTTTCATTACTTGGTTGAGTGTCTTTATGAACCTCATCATTATCTTTTTTTATCACTGGGTGAGTGTTCATTACCAGATTGAGTTTCAGCATCAGAGATAGAAACTTCATTTTCATTATCAGGAGGTTTCTCTATTTCAGGTTCACTAGGAGCATGTGAATTCCTATCATTCTTCTTTTTCTTTTTCTTTTTCTTTTTAGAAGAACTAGGTGCACTAGTGTTAGCTCTTTGTGAATCTTGTTCCATTCTTTTAGGGTGTCCCTCCGGATTAACTGGTTCCTGAGTCATTTTACCTCCTCGAGTTGCAACTCTAACAGCAAAGTCATGCATATTATGATTCATTTCATCAAGAAATTCTCTTTGTGATTTAGCAACTTGTTCTAATTGAGTTTGAACCATAGAAGCATGTTTTCCAACACCTCTAACATCATTTGATATTCTAAATAACAAGTCACTCAAGCGAGAAATCATATCAGAATTATATTTCAATTGTTTCATAACATTTGCATTGAAGTGATCTTGTTTTCTAATGTAGTTTTCAAACTCATAAAGGCATTAACTAGGATGCATAGTGTGAGGATTATTATTATCATTAAACTTCATAAGAGAATTTTCCTCTACCACCTTCAGTGGTGCTGTATTAAGCCCATGTATTTCTTCAATAGGAGGTAAATTTTTAACATCCTCAGCTTTAATACCTTTTTCCTTCATAGATTTCTTTGCCTCTTGCATATCTTCGGGACTGAGATATAATATACTCCTCTTCTTCAGAGTGGGTTTGGGCGGTGGTTCAGGAATAGTCCAATCATCATAATTTTTCAATATGTTATTCAATAATTCTTTAGCTTGAGCAATAGTTCGTTCCCTGAAAACACAACCAACACAAGTATCTAGGAAGTACCCAGAAGCATCGGTTAGTCCATTATAGAAGATATCAAGTATTTCATTTCTCTTAAGAGGATGATCAGGCAAACCATTAAGTAACCGGAAAAGCCTCCCCCAAGCTTGCGGGAGACTCTCTTCTTTAGTTTGCACAAAGTTAAATATTTCCTATAAGGAAGCGTGTTTCATATGAGCAGGAAAATATTTTTCAGAGAAGTAATAAATCATATCCCGGGGACTATGCACACAACCAGGAGCAAGAGTATTGTACCAAGCTTTAGCATCACCCTTTAATGAGAAACGAAATAATTTGAGAATAAAGTAATAGCGAGTTTTCTCATCATGAGTAAAAAGGGTGGCTATATCATTCAACTTAGTAAGATGTGCCACAACAGTTTCAGTTTCATAACCATGGAAAGGATCAGATTCAACCAAAGTAATTAGCTCTGGGTCGACAGAGAATTCATAATCCTTATCATCAATAAAGATAGGTGAAGTAGCAAACTTAGGATCACACTTCATTCTAGCATTCAGAGATTTTTCTTTATACTTGTGTAATAATTTTTCTAGATCATCTCTATCATTGCAAGAAAGAATATCTCTAGTTGCTTCTTCACTCATAACATAACCTTCCGGTACCTTAGGCAATTCATATATAAGAAGGCTAGTTCTAGCAGGTGTTTCAGGAGTTTCAGTTTCAAGCTCATCATCAGATTCAACAACATCATGTTGTATAACTCTAGCAATTTGTTTATCAAGAAATTCACCAAGTGGCACATCATCATTAAGCAATGTACTAGCATCATCATAAGCATCATTCATAATAGAAGTAGCATCATCAATAACTTACGACATATCCGAATTAATAGCATGTGGTGGCGTTTCAAGTTTATTCATAAGAGAAGGTGAATCTAAAGCAGAACTGGATGGCAGTTCCCTTACATCCCCTCGTCCTTGAGGGAAATATCTTAGTCTTCGGATCCTTCAGATTCTTCATAGTGATAATAATCCCAAGTGACTCAACAAATATAGCTATGCTCCCTGGCAACAGCGCCAGAAAAAGGTCTTGATAACCCACAAGTATAGGGGATCACAACAGTTTTTGAGGGTAGAGTATTCAACCCAAATTTATAGATTCGACACAAGGGGAGCCAAAGAATATTTGAAGGTATTAGCAGCTGAGTTGTCAATTCAACCACACTTGGAGATTAATTATCTACAGCAAAGTGATCAGTAGCAAAGTAGTTTGGTAGTTTTGATAATAGTGACATCAGCAACGGTAACAGTAATAGTGATAGCAGTAATTTCTATCAAGTGCAACAGTGATGATTGCAATAGTAACACAGCAAGATCAATAAGGATAAATTCGTAGGCATTGGATTAGTGACTTGTTGGATGATATTCATCATGAGATAGTTATAATCTAGGGCGATATGGCACTAGCTCCAGTTCATCGATATAATGTAGGCATGTATTCCGTAAATAGTCATACGTGCTTTATTAAAAGAACTTGCATGACATCTTTTGTCCTACCCTCCCGTGGCAGCGGGGTCCATATTGGAAACTAAGGGATATTAAGGCCCCCTTTTAATAGAGAACCGTAACAAAGCATTAACACATAGTGAATCCATGAACTCCTCAAACTATGGTCATCACCGGGAGTGGGCCCGGTTGCTGTCACTCCGGGGCTGCCGGATCATAACTATAGTAGGTGACTATAACTTGCAAGATCAGATCTAGAACATGGATATAATGATGATAACATAAATGGTTCAGATCTGAAATCATGGCACCCGGGCCCAAAGTGACAAGCATTAAGCATAGCAAAGTCATAGCAACATCAATCTAAGAACATATTGGATACTAGGGATCAGGCTCTAACAAAACTAAATCGATTTCATGATGAATCTCATCCAACTCCTCACCAACCAGCGAGCGTACGAAGGAATTACTCACTCCCGGTGGGGAGCATCATGGAATTGGAGATGCAGAAGGGTTGGTGATGATGAAGAACGAAGATCCCCCTCTTGGGAGCCCCAAACGGACTCCAGATCTGCCCTCCCGAGGAAGAACAAGGCTCAGCGGCGGCTCCGTCTCATGGATCGTGATAATTCTTTCTCCCTGAGGTCGTCAGCTGGGCCACCAGGTGAGTACAACCCACCTGGGGGCGCCAAGAGAGGGGGGCGCGCCCTGGTGGGTTGTGCCCACCCAAGGGCCCCTCTCTGGTGGGTCTTAGCTCCAGTAATTCTTATTATTGATATAAAAAATCCTCGCAAAGTTTTGTTCCATTCCGAGAACTTTTATTTATGCACAAAAACAACACCATGGTAGTTCTGCTAAAAACATCGTCAGTCCGGGGTTAGTTTCATTCAAATCATGCAAATTAGAGTCCAAAACAAGAGGAAAAGCATGAGAAAAAGTAGATACGTTGGAGACGTATCAATGGCCTTTACGCCAGGCGGCGGATCAACCAAGTCCCAGACTTGATTCTCACTTTAACTCGGATCTCATGGCCTCTAGCCATGCCTCGGAATCCGGGCTCACCATCGCTTCCACATACGTGGTTGGCTCGTCGCTTTCTAGCAACAATACGTTACGCACTTTGCGCAATCTTTCCGACCTCCATGGTTCTGGTGCCGCTTCCACTACGGGTTCCCTAACTGAGTCCGGTATGATCTCATCACCCGCCGAGTCGTTCCCGGGTGGTCCTCAAATTTCTTCGAGTGGGGCCGTCCACCCACTGGCTTCCCGACTGAGAAACTCTTTCTCAAGGAAAACCTTGTTTCGAGCAACAAACACTTTGTTCTTTTCCCGGTTGTAGAAGCTATATGCCAAGGTTTCCCTCGGATTTCCCTCGAATATTCATTTATACGACTTGGGTGTAAGCTTGTCTGACATAAGTCGCTTGACAAATGTTTCACAACCCCAAATCTTTAGAAAAGACAAATTGGGACTCTTCGCGGTCGACATCTCATGTGGTGTCTTGTCTACGGATTTTGATGGTACCCTATTAAGTGTGAAAAGCTGCAATTTCTATAGCATATCCGCAGAATGACCAGGTTAAATCCGATATGTTCATCATTGACCGGACCATGTCCAACAAGGTCCTATTCCTCCATTCCGACATAACGTTTCTCTGTGGCGTACCCAGAGGTGTGAGCTGAGGTACTATACCTTGGCTTTTCAGATGATCATCAAACTCCTGGCTCATGTACTCACCTCCATGATCAGATCATAGAACCTTTATAGTCTTGCCGAGCTGATTCTCAACCTCGTTCTGAAACTCTTTGAACTTTTCAAAAGTTTCCGACTTGTGCCTCATCAAATAGATATACCCATATCTACTCAAGTCATCAGTAAAAGTCACAAAGTACTGATAGCCACCTCTGGCAGTTGTGCTCATTGGACCACACACATCACTGTGTATAAGTTCCAACAGCTCGGACGCCCTCTCGCAACTCTTTGCAAAAGGATACTTAGTCATCTTGCCTAGAAAGCATGATTGACATGTCTCGAACAACTCAAAGTCGGAAGAAGTTAGGAGCCCATCATCATGGAGCTTCTTCATGCGTTTTAGACTAATGTGTCCAAGCCGACAATGCCAAAAGTATGTCGGATTTATCTCATTTGGCTTATGCCTCTTGACATTCACGTTATAGACCGGTTCCATTTCTAGATTCAATATATATAGCCCATCAACAATGGGTGCATAGCCGTGGAACATACCATTCAAATAAACCAAACAACCATTGTCCTTTAAATTGAATCCATAACCCTGACTCATCAAGCATGAGGCAGAAATAATGTCCGACTAAGTGCATGAATGTAATAACAATTATTCTATTCCAAAATAAATCTCGAAGGAAGCTGGAGCTGCATCGTGCCGATCTCCAATGGAGCAACTCTTGCTTTGTTGCCGACCCTGATGTCAATATCCCCTTGTTCCACACACCTAGTTCTTACCAGCCCCTGCATCGAGTTGCAAATATGAACAACCGATCCGGTATCAAATACCTAAGAGCTACTAGGTACATCAGCAAGGTAAATGTCTATAACATATGTAACAAGTGTACCTTTGCCTGGAGCAGCCTTTTTGGCTTTCTTGCCATGATCTGCAAGACACTTGCTACAGTTCCTCTTCCAGTGACCAGTTTCCTTGCAATGGTAGCAAATGGTCTTTGAGTCCGGTCCATACTTCGGCGCAGCGGCAGAGGTTGCCATCTCCGTGCCCTTTTCCTTAGCCTTCTTCTTGGACCAACTCTTCTTGAACTTGCCCGAGTTTTGCACCATCAACACTTGATGCATGCCTTTCTTTATATCATGCTCTGCCACTTTGAGCATCCCATGCAATTCAGTGAGCTTCTTATCCATGCCATGCATATGATAGTTCGAAATGAACGTCCCATAGTTGGGCGAAAGAGAACCCAGAACTGCATCAGTAGCTAGCTCATCCAAGAGCGGGAAGCCCAACCGATCCAAAGCTTGCACGTATCTGATCATCTTGATCACATGCGGGCTCAGTGGATCACCTTCCTTCAGCTTGCAATCCATCAAGGATCGCCAGACGTTGAACCTTTCGGTCCTAGCCTGTGTCTGAAACATGCTCTTGAGACTCTCGATCATATCGTAAGCCTAAATGTTTTTGAAATGCTGTTGCAAATCGGGCTCCATACAAGCCAGCATCAGACAGCTGATCTCCGCTGATTCATCAATGAGTTTCTGGTAGGCATTCTTGGTTGTAGCATTAGCATTATCGGTAGGTTCCTATGGAAGTGGATCCTCTAGAACATGTTCCTTTTTATCATGCTTGAGAACAATTCTCGGATTTCTATACAAGGTGGTAAAGTTTGTTCCATTCAGTTTATTCTTTTCCAGAATTGATTTCAATGCAAAGTTGGGTTGTGCAGGTGGTGCCATTGATCTACAATAGAAAATATGCAATCACTAAGCAATGTGTTTATGTAGAGTAATTCAAGCCTTAAATATAAATACTCCCACTGAAGTTGGCATCCCTCTGCAAACTCTCAGTGATTCAGGATCCGTCTAGCACATGCGACTAGTGAGCTTTAGCATCACTACTAGACAACATGCCTATCCGGTAAGCAACTCCTTGCTAATCGTATCTCTATACGACTCCTGTCGGTCGGGAAGGTATCTCATACCCCAGCCCCAACCTTCTTTGCCACAAGGCCCAAATCCGTTTTGATAGCCTTGTCAAGTTAACCTGATCCGGTGCATGTCCGTGTTTGACACGAACCCTTCAGTTCAAGGACACCTAGTAGCACCCCAATTTCATGAGCCCACCACTAGACGTACTTGACGGGCGAAGGTGCAACATCGGGAATGTCAAATTGCTTGATATTAAAGAGGGATCTTTCTATCATTCTAAGATGCATAGAAAACAAGAAGCATACCAATCACAAATAAACATATATTGTGAAATAGTGTGGCTCCTTTCATGGATATTCTTCCAGGTCGGCTCCGACTCCGATGACTATCAAGGAACTCCATTTTGTTTGTCACACCGAGATGCCAAGCCACCAACATGATCTCTATTATCCAACTACTACAACTAGTAACGAATTTTACATAGAATCACAAGTCGACATGCAGGTCATTATACATTATAATGACAACACTTTGGCTCCTTCCGGCTGACAATCATGACACGCAGGCCATGTATAAATTACACACATGCATCACATACACATGAGCCATACTATTCACATCAAAAGTTATACATAGAATCACATTCTACCGGTTTGAGTGATCGTGTACGAAATACAAGGCACTATGCACAAGGCGGTCCACATATCTAATCGTGCACATAGCCAATTTAAAAAATGACAACAAATCTCATATGCCGCCTCCACATATCTAATAAGCATACGATCTGAATCCAAAACCTATAGCAGAGGCTCTGATACCACCGTTGGGATCTATGGTAGGTGCGTCGACTACAAATTAAAAATTTCCTACACGCAGAACAACCAGGAACATACTACGAGAATGGATCATAGATCGTTACCACTAGAAGAGTTGGGGCAGCGCGTCCGCGTGATTCGTCTCCTCCTCGTCTGATCGCCCTCGAACAGCTGGTCGTCGGATCCCTCGTATAGGTTCGCCGGAGCAGCGTAGGTGCACCGCCTCTAACGGTATCCGCGCGTGCAGGAGGAATGTCGTGCGGCGGACTGCTAGGTCCGATCACACAACCGGCGGGGAGTGGAGGTGCCTATTCACAGCACATGCAAACCCTAGTGATAGTGCCAAAGCGATCAACCGAATGAGTGTGTCGCACCCCCGCTTTATATATGCGTCTGTTGTGGGCTCAACACTTGGGCCTCGCACGAACCCTAAAGCCCAAAATCTGTTCGGCCTGGATTCGAGTCCGAGTAGGATCACTTCTGACTTGTGTAGTCGGACCGGGCCTCATAGGTTCGGCTAGTCGGTAGCAGCCTCTAGCAAAGCGTGCTGACTCCAGGTGTCTGATGAAGCTAGTTAGGCGAACCTGTACATCACATTTCTGTTCCCTTTGCCACACGATATATGTTGTCAGGCTCAAGGCGAGTCTGTCATCTTTGTGCTAGCCCGTCCTCTTTCTCATTCCAATGATGCCGACCACAAACCGGATTATCTCATAATACTAATCGCATGGCCATGCTTATCTTGGTCGGATCACATGAGGGGCCCAGAGTATATCTCTCCTGATCGAAGGGGAAAATCCCATCTTGCTCGACCATGTCTCGCAGCATGGGTCTGGACAAGCCCAAACCTACCTTTGTAACTACCTAGTCACGGAGTAGCGTTTGGTTGGCCCAAAGCAAGTATGTCACCATTCCGAGTACATGCGCCAGCTCAGGTCTTAGGACATAGAACATATGTTGTACTAGAGACTCACAGATGACATACTGCTACGTCTCGTAGTTGGGTCTGTCCGACTCAAACCTTATCTCAACTCGGATCCGACTATGTCGAATCTGACCAGATCCTTTCGGGTTCGTATTATCGTGTTAGCATCCAATGCTCCATGGCTAGTGAGACCAAGCCATCACCCGTGTCATATGCTAGTCTAGTCGGTTGCACGTCCACACAACCCTTTTGACTAGGGACCTTTTAGGACAGTCATCATACAATGCATAGTCCCACAAACAAGTCACGTACTTGTTGATACATACCATTGATAATGTCCAGGGACTACTTAATTCATAAACACATAGGAAATATCATCATACATGATTGCCTCTAGGGCATATCTCCAACACCTCGGACTTCGAATCATCACGCGACCGGGGGCGGGATTGCAGGTGAGGAAGGCAGACGACGACTGGTGAGCTTCTTCTTTACCACCGCTTTCGGCCTCTGGGGAGGAACAAACGAAAGCATGGAGGATAGAGCTGCAGGACAAACAGTTAGCGGTAGGAGCCATCCTTCATGAGGCCTGGGCGATCCAAGCAATAGTTTCTACGGGCTCAAGCAGCCCACCAGCAACGCCAGAAGTATCCCCCTGCAACAGCGGACCAGTAGCAGGCTCCATCTGCAACCGAGCACCTTTTGCCAGGGGCGAATCACCTGATGGCGACCACTGCCACTTGGGCGCACCCTCATGCTTGGCTACAGCCCTTACCATGGAGGCGTTGTAGTCTCCCTCGGTGATGGGTCTAAGGCATGGGCAGTATGAGGCCGCGACACCCTGATGAGGTCGCGGAGGACAGGGATCGCGCCACAGGTACCTAAAAGACTGGTGGAAAGGTGGAATGACATCAGAAGGTCGCAATAGGCCCTGTCTTGAAAGTATTGCAAAAACAATGGGTACCAACGACTTACCGTTGGTCGCGGATTGGCCATGTTGTAGGGCTCCACGACCACCCACAAGTGGAGCTCCTTGAAGGGGAGGCCGGTCAGGAGGTGCATGTGGTCCTCGACCTCGTTTTCAAAAAGCTCGCGCCAAAGCAAGCAGTTGGGATCGCACCTCCCGCAGTACTCGTACATCGGAGGGTGGATGCTTCCTAGGGGTTGGATACTCCTTTGCACCCAGCTTTTTAGGATCTGTAGGCTGGTGGGTCCTTTCCCCTGTAGACGAGCGACCACATCTGCTAGATAGTCGGTCCCTAGACCAAATCAATCTTCAACTGCTACCCCAACCTCTTCCAACATTGTGCGCCAGCAAACTCTGGTTACCCAGGGTTGTCGGCGTCATGAAAATTGTTTGGAGCATAGAACCACCCTCGCTTCCACGATTCGAGCTCCGAAGATAGCACCAAGTCAAAATAGTTGGAGCTTGCGGGAGGGCGGAAAATGGCCCCACTACAGGTATTGCCATCCTTGAGGTGGGGGACCGCCTTAAAAAAGTACCGGATGAGGCCAAAGTGAGGCCGGATCCCCAAAAGCACTCACAAAGAGCTACAAAGTAGGACAAATGCAGTGTCACACCCTAGCTAGTTCAAGCATTAGAGTGTGCATCATGTTTAAATTTCTCTTAAATTTGAAATGGGGAAGGCATAAACCCCAACACCCCCCTGGAAACAACTAGGGTTTACTAAAATTATTTTCAATGAACCTGAAATGCCCTTCTAAAAAGTTCACCCTCTTTGTCTTGGGTTAAAACCTCTGGCAAAATTGGTGCACATTTTTCTAGGTCAACAGAAGGTCATTGAATTAAATCATAAGTATTTGAATTTGGGCATTTAAATGCTATAAAATAATTTAAATGCCCAAATAATTCTGGAAATAAATGTTTGCTGTTGGAAATAATCTAAACAGAGCCCACAATTATTTTCAGGATTTTTGGAAACGTTTTAGTATTTTAATTAAAGCCCAACAGTTGCAGTTAAATAGAAAAACAGAAACAAATAAAAAAAGAGAGAGGGAAGCTACCTGGGCCTTACCTGTGCTGGCCCAGCCCACCTGGCTCGGCCCAGCCGACTGGCCCTGCCAGTCGTCGTCCTCCTCGCGCCAGAAGGACGCGGAGCGCGTGGCCGGCGCCCGCGGCCACACGCCGGCCACCTCCTGCTTCTGCCGACGTCCTGGAGACGTCCAGGGATGCCACGCGACCCCCACGTCCCCCTCTCATCCTCGCTCACTCTCCCCCTCGTCTCCCTCACTCTCTCCCGCGATGCCCGAGCGCGTTCCTCGCCGCCGTTCACCGTAGACGACGCCAGAGCCACCCCCTCGCCCCTCCGACAAGCCAAATCGCTCCGCCACGACGCCCTCGCCCTCCCCACCGAGCCATGCTTCGCCGGAGGCCCTCCATCACTGCTATCGCGCCGTCTTCAACCTCGGTACCCGCCGGACACCGTTCATCGATTCGCCTCGCTCCGGTCGCCCCCGAGCCCACTGAGCTGCTCATCGACCTCCCTGTGAGCTCCGCTGCCTTCCCCGTCTTCTTTCCCACGCATTTGCACCCTCTAGGCAATAGTTCCACCATGGCCGAAGCTCGTCTCCGCTCGAGCTCGTCGCTGGCGTCGCTCCGGCGACCATTTGGTCATCTCGTGCTATGCAACGTGCTTGCCGCATCGCGTAGTGCCTTGCTAGCGCCTCAGTTTCCGTGTTTGCACGCCGCAGCCCAAACCCCGCACATGGCCGAACTCCGACCGCCGCCTTGTAGCTCGCCGTCGTTGTCTCCAGCCACCATAGGCCCGGCCTCCACCACCACTAGATGCGCGACTGCAAGAGCTCTCCAACGAGCCCAAGAACGGCCTCGCCCGTGCCCTGTGGGCGTTTTCCGAGCCGCGCCACCGTCTCGGGCCTCGCCGGCGACTCAACGCCGGCGGGATTAGCCCCGCTGACCAGGGGTTTGACCCCAGTTTGACTCCCCTGAGTCAATGACAAGTGGGCCCCCTTTGTTAACTAAATCAGATTAGTTTTAACTAAAGATAATTAGCTTAATTAACTACTGACACGCGGGACCCACCAGTCAGGTTTGACCTGGACGTCCCCGTTGACCACTGATGTCACCCTGACGTAATGCTAACGCAGTAATTAAATTACTGGATTTATTCTTATACAGGAAATTCCATAAAATAGTCAAAACTTCTAAAAATCATAGAAAATCAACCATAGCTCCAAATGCAAAGATTTATATATGAAAAATGATCAGAAAAATTCAATCTATCCATCTGTAATGGTTTCATGCATGACAAAACAAGTTTACCTTGCTGTTTAAGCAGAATAAGGAAATGCACCATTAAAGCCATGTTTAATAAGCTAATAATTGAATCTTTGTTTCAAATAAGTTCAATCCTTTCTGTTATAGCTTGCATTAGGCCAAGACACATTCATATTGCCATATCATAGCATGCATCATATTGTTGCATATCGTCATGTGTTGATTGTGTTCCGATGTGTTCTTCGTGGTAGGTTCTGCCTCCGAGGATATTCACGAGTATCCAACTGAAGGGCAGTATCCCACTACCACTCCATCAGGCAAGCAACCATTGATCATTCCGATACAACCCATGTTCTCGCTTCTGCTCTTGTTTACTGCATTAAGACAACGCGTTTCAATCTGCTGTGTGCTATGGTAGTTGAACCCTTATCCTCTGCATGACCTGTCATTGCCATAGTAACTAGATGAAACCCACTAGCATGTGTAGGAGTTGATTGAGCCATGTATTTGATTCCTACCTTGCTATGCCTGCTATGCTTAGAGTTGTGTCAGGTCTGGTTCATCTGGGTGATGGGCTAGAGTGAAATGCTTATGTCGGTAATGTGAGGGATGTGTTGAACATGTTTTGGTAAAGGTATCGATGAGAGGCCATGTAGGAGTACATGGTGGGTTCTTTCATTGAGGCCGTCCCTAAGAACTGAGATCTGTATGTGTGATTTAAGATGCAGTTACTACCGTACATTGGGCCCGAAACCAATGGACCCTCTCGGCTTCTTAATCACCATAGTACTCTGTCCAGGAGTTGCAAATAGTTTCTGGTGTTTGTAGGTTATGTGTTGGCGGCCGTGCGTAGCGCTGATCCTAGGGGTGGGCTATGTTGCGGTAGATACACCGTGGCCGGGTATGCCGGGCGCCCGTTTGGCGTCTTGGGACCCTGTTCACATCGTTCGGGGCCGTATGTGGAAACCTCGGCCGGACTCCCTGCGGATGGAACCTGGATAGGCGATAACCTGGACTAGAGACTTAAGTGTTAGGTAGGCCGTGGCCGACACCCTCGCTGGGCTTCCGCTTGAAGGTTGCCGAGTACATGTCATGTAAACGGCGGTAAGTGGTGAAAGCGTGTATGAAGAAGTACACCCCTGCAGGGTATAAAACTATTCGAATAGCCGCGTCCATGGTAAAGGACTACTTGGTTGCCTATACAGTTCATAGACAAGTTAATGGATACTACTAAAAGACTCTGGATAAGTGTGAGTACCGAGGATGGCCCTCTCGTAGGTTGACGAGGGAGGATCCCCGGTGGAGTATTGTGTTGGTGAGTAGTGGACTCGTGTGCGAAAACTATTTTACTGGTGGAGTTCCGTAGGATAGCTTAGCCAAGAGTCAAAGCTGGCTTGCTGCATTAACCCCACCACCTTCTTGAGAATAAGCATGTTTAGTAGGTTCTGATGTAAGACTTGCTGAGTACCTTTGTACTCATGTTTGCTTAATTACTATTTTCAGACGACAACACCGCCCCCCTCCGATGGGTTCTACGTAGACCTTGACGTCGACGAGTGACTAGCCACCCAGGTGGTGATCCTGGCCATGGAGGGCCCTATGTAGATAGACAGGCTTCGAGAATCCTTCTTTCTTTCTAGAGTCTGTACTCAGACTAGTTGCTTCTGCATGTGCTTGTATGTTTGTATGACTTAAGTGTCGGGTCATGTGACCCCTATCTATATGAACATGTTATGTATGGCTCCCTAGAGCCTTTAAATAAAGTACTTGAGTTGTAGAGTTTTGTTGTGATGCCATGTTGTATGTACTCATATCGGGCATATTGTGTGTATGATTGAAATGCTTGGTATGAGTGGGATCCGACAATCTAGTTGTTTATCCTTGGCAGCCTTTCTTATGGGGAAATGTAGTCTAGTGTTCCTCGAGCCATAGTAGTCCGCTACAGCCCAGTTCACCGGAGTCCTGCTAGCCCAGCACTACTGTCCAGGACACTTGACTGGTCGGCATGTGTTTCACTTCGTTCCTATGTCTGTCCCTTCGGGGAAATGTCACGCGGTGATATCCGGAGTCCTACCTAGCCTGCTACAGCCCGGGTTCCCCGGAGTCCTGTTAGCCCTGTGCTACAGCCCGGAATCACTCGCTGATGATCGACATGTTCGATGTGATTCATGTATGCCTGTCTCCATAGTTTTGTGCCGCTTTGGGTTCACGACTAGCCATGTCGGCTCGGGTTCTCTGTCATATGGATGGTAGCGACACTATCATATACGTGAGCCAAAAGGCGCAAACGGTCCCGGGCCATGGTAAGGCGACACCCGTGGGATACCATGCGTGAGGCCGCAAAGTGATATGAGGTGTTACCGGCTAGATCGATGTGACTTGGAATCGCGGTCCTGACAGCGTTGGTATCAGAGCCGGACTGCCTGTAGGTTCGTTGAGCCAAGCTGGTCGATGTCGAGTCTAGAAATGCTTTAGTTATATGTAGGGGAATTGATTGTGGGAGGGAACGTAAGGCTCTTTTACTCCTTTACCCTATGCCTCTGATCTGAGTCATTCTCTTCTCATTCAACATGGGTTAAGGACTAGGCTCTCTTCTTCTATCAGGTTCACGTGTTACTAATCCGTAGTAGCTTATAGGATTGTTGTTACAAGTCCCAGTTCAGTTTCTACTATTCTTAGTATGTTGCTAATTGGATCAGAACCTTGATATGATGTTGTTGAGTGTTATTGCGAACTGTTGTGGATGTCTCAAATCTTTTTCTGAGCATTTACAGCTGTTATGCTGTCCAATTTTCCCTAGAAATTCTGATGTCTTTGCATTGTGGTTGTGCTTTCAGATGGCCAACCGTGTTCAAAACCAAGTGGTTCGCCTGACCCGGTGCCTCGACGTGCCCGGTCATACTGCTATGTTAGTCCGGGTAATGATCGAGACGGGTTACCGTTGGTATCCCGAATACACCGTTGAAGAGCAATTCCGCGACTTTAATCAAAGCCAATATTTCTGCACCGTCAGGATATTTCCTTCTTATCCTGGATCTATCGAGCCCCTTCACTGTTCCTATGGACTCGGGGTTACTGTTGAGATGGCTGTGCAGGATGCTGCCTATTCCATGATGACCATTATGCGAGTCCGAACTGGCCTGCTTCGGAACACCGACTTCCGTTACATGCCAGCTTCACTTCCGGGAGCGCAAGGGTATCTTCAGGCTATCTATGCTGACTCCACTCAGGAGGACTCATTAACCCGTACCACTGCTGAGATGCTCGAAGATAAGGACCGAGAGAATCGGGCCTTGAGGCTGGAGATTTTCAATACCCGTGCTGATCATTGGGCCACATTGACTCGGTTTGCACCTGCGATGCAAGATGGATGTATGGATACAAGGGATCTGTATCCTATGAGATCAGCTCTGCCAGAAATGGTGGATTGGCGTGATGTGGGAGGCATCACCCCACCCCGTGGTCCCCGCAGGCCACCGTTTGTTGGTCCAAGACCTCATCCTAGCCCCTTTGGTCCACAGGCTCCTCAGGACCGTCTATTCCCGGATGGTCACGTTGAACTTCCAGGCTACGGAGGTGACTTCTATGAGGACTACTACGGAGCTGTCTGAGTTAGTAGTAGTACCACTAGTATTGTACTAGTTGTATCTCCACTGTCCTGCGTGACTTGTGGCATACGACTTAGTGTGTAGTCAATTCCGGAGGTGTAGACAAATAATGTATAGGAGCTTGGAATGCCTCCGATGAGATGTAATGTCTTTCATCATAGTTGTACTGTAGCCTGGGCTTGTACTAAACTATGTATGATGTGTATGACCGTTGGTATATATATGGCAGTTTTATATTACCATGACATACGGATGAACATCTCTGCATTCCCTGTTATCCATTACATTTTCACTCCCTTGCTAAGTTTGAGCCATCCTTATCTAAACCATTGTCTTGTTTTCTCCTAGGATGGTCAACACCCGCAGCAACCCTGCTGCCTCGGAGCAGGGGGAAGCCAGTGCAGCTAGGGGTGAAAATCTGCCTCACCCGCCTTCTCTGGCCGAAGTAATGCTGGAGGCGGAAAGAAACAAGCGTGAGACTAACCGCCTGCTAGAGCGGATTGAGCAGAACACTGCACGCCACCCGCGAAATGACTTGGTGTCGATCAATGACTTTATCAAGCTGTACCCACCAAAGTTTAACCATTCCGTCGAACCCCTCGACCCAGATGACTGGCTTCGCAGCATTACCCACAAGCTACGTTCTGCCAACGTAGCCGAAGCCGACAAGGTTACCTATGCTGCCTATCACCTCGAAGGCCCTGCTAGCCTTTGGTGGGAAAACTTCGAAGCTATGCGCCCGGTCGGCCAAATCACTACTTGGGCTGAATTCAGTGAGGCTTTCCATGAGCATCACATTCCGGAAGGTCTCATGGATCGCAAGAGGGAGGAGTTCTGCAACTTCACCCAAGGAAGACTGACTTTGGATGCATATAGTCGTGAATTTGGGAATCTGGCACACTATGCCCCTGAAGAGGTATCTACTAACACTAAGAAGCAGGCAAGGTTCCGCAAGGGACTTAGCCCTAAGCTTCGCCGCGATCTTCGTCTGCACGAGTGCACCTCCTTTCAGAAGTTGGTCAATAAAGCCATCAGTGCTGAGACGGGCCATACTGATTATGATGCTTCACGCAAGTACTCCCGTGATTTTGGCTCTTCATCCGGCTCTGGAACTCAGAAGCGCCGGGTGTGGATTCCAAGCACGGCACTGCCACCCAGGTTCATCCCGAGGCCATCCTTTGAGGCGCCTCGTCCCAACCAGCAATTTGCACCACCCAAGCCCTATGGTGGCCCCGCTGCTAATGCTGCTCCACGCCCCAATGTGGTGACATGCTTTAAGTGTGGAGAGCCGGGTCACTATAGTCGAGAGTGTCCCCAGAACAACAACCCCATTCAGACTGGAAAGTCCGTTGGCCGTGGTAAGCCCGCGGGAAAGACATTCTACGCCAAGCCGGTCACCACTGCCCGTGGCCATGTCAACTATGTTTCAGCCGAGGAGGCTCATGAGGATCCCAATGTCGTCCTTGGTACGCTCCTTGTTAACTGCCATCCGGCATCTGTTCTTTTCGATACTGGAGCATCTCATTCATTCATATCCGAGAACTATGCTCAATTGCACAACACGACATTCTGTGACATGCCCTCTACCATGGAAATTCAAACTCCTGGCTCTAGATGGAAAACTTCTAGAGTAAGCCATGGGAACGAAATTCTTGTCGATAGACTTGTCTTCCTTGCATCCTTAATAGCTCTCAAGTCCTCGGACATAAACATCATCTTGGGTATGGACTGGATGTCAGCTCATTATGCTAAGATCGACTGTGCCACTAGAACCGTTCAACTTACTCACCCATCGGGCAAGACAGTCAATGTCTTAACTCGAGTGGCCAAGCGCCAGTTTTACTCCTTAAATGCCAACCCCCTTCCAGACCTTGAGGATGTTCCGGTAGTCCGAGACTTTCTGGATGTCTTTCCAGAAGAACTGCCAGGTGTTCCACCTGACAGGGATGTTGAGTTTGTGATAGACCTTGTTCCAGGAACCGTTCCAATTTCTAGAAGACCCTACAAGATGGCACCCTTAGAACTAGCCGAGCTTAAGAACCAACTCGATGATTCCTTGAAAAAGGGTTTCATCCGTCCTAGTTCCTCTCCTTGGGCTTGCCCCGTCCTCTTCGTTAAGAAGAAGGATGGAACGGATCAAATGGTTGTGGATTACCGACCTGTCAACTTGGTCACCATCAAGAACAAATATCCACTTCCCAGGATCAACGATCTGTATGATCAGCTCGCTGGATCCTCAGTCTTTTCCAAGATGGATTTGAGGTTGGGCTACCATCAAATCAAAATCAGAAACGGGGACATTCCCAAAACGGCCTTTGTTACTCGTTATGGCCAATACGAGTACACCGTGATGTCCTTTGGTTTAACCAATGCCCCAGCCACCTTCCCCCGGTTAATGAACTCGGTTTTCATGGAGTACTTGGACAAATTTGTCGTAGTATACCTCGATGACATACTCATCTACTCCAAGAATGAAGAGGAACATGCCGAACATCTAAGGCTGGTATTGATGAAACTTTGAGAGCATCGCCTTTACGCCAAATTCTCCAAGTGTGAATTTTGGTTGCCAGAAGTGACCTATCTAGGCCATGTAATCTCTGGTAAGGGTATTGCTGTCAATCCCGAGCGAGTTCAAGCCGTCCTTGATTGGACTCCACTTGAGACGGTTAAGCAAGTTTGGAGCTTCCTTGGCTTAGCGAGCTATTGCCGCCGCTTCGTCGAGAATTTCTCCAAGGTTGCTAAACCTCTAACTGAACTCCTCAAGAAAGATAAAAAGTTCGAGTGGAGTCCAGAGTGCCAGTTTAGTTTTCAGGAACTGAAAAGACGCCTGACATCTTCTCCCGTACTGGTACCACCAGATTTCTCCAAGGACTTTATTATCTATTGAGACGCCTCGTGACAAGGACTAGGTTGCATACTCATGCAAGATCGTCAGGTAATTGCCTATGCTTCACGGCAATTACACCCACATGAGGAAAATTATCCCACACATGATCTAGAGCTTGCAGCTGTAGTCCATGCACTTAAAACTTGGCGACATTACCTTCTCGGTAATCGTTGCGAGATCTTCACCGATCACCAAAGTTTGAAATATATCTTCACCCAACCAGATTTGAATCTCAGGCAAAGACGTTGGGTTGAGTTGATCTCGGATTACGACTTAGGAATAACTTACACCCCGGGCAAAGCCAATGTCATGGCTGATGCGCTAAGCCGTAAGTCCTATTGTAACAACCTGATGTTACAACAAAGTCAACCATTTCTCCATGAGGAATTTTGTAAGCTAAATCTTCACATTGTTCCTCGAGGATTCCTATCCACCCTGGTGGCGAAACCTACCCTTACGGATCAGATCATCAAGGCACAGAAGGTAGATCTGGGAATCTCCCGTATTAAGAGAAACATTAAGAAAGGAGTCGCAAATTGTTTCTCCATTGATGATCAAGGTGTCGTATACTTTGGGAATCGCCTAGTGGTTCCAAAGGCACGAAACCTGAGGCGGCTGATCCTTAAGGAAGCTCATGAATCCCCTCTCACCATTCATCCCGGTAGTACTAAAATGTATCAAAACCTACGCCAGAGGTTTTGGTGGACTAGGATGAAGAGAGAAATCGCTCAATACATTGCTAATTGCGACGTTTGTCGTCGTGTTAAAGCAGAGCATCAACGGCCTGCTGGCACCCTTCAACCTTTGGCTATTCCTGAGTGGAAATGGGATAAAATCAGTATGGATTTCATCACTGGGTTTCCCAGGACCAAGAGAGGGAATAATGCCATCTTCGTCGTGATCGACCATCTTTCCAAAGTAGCCCATTTCCTATCTGTTCGTGAGAGTATCACCGCTAGCCAGCTAGCTGATTTATACATCTCCCGAATAGTGTCTCTTCATGGTGTTCCATTGGAAATTAACTCAGACCGTGGAAGTCTCTTCACCTCTTGATTTTGGGAAAGTTTCCAAAATGCTATGGGAACTCGTCTCTCCTTTAGCACCGCCTTCCATCCTCAATCAAGTGGTCAAGTAGAACGAGTCAATCAAATTCTAGAAGATATGCTCCGAGCTTCTGTCATCTCATTCGGAATGAGTTGGGAGAAATGCCTTCTATTCGCGGAGTTTGCTTATAACAATAGTTATCAAGCCAGCTTAGGCAAGGCTCCTTTCGAAGTTCTCTATGGACGAAAATGTCGAACGCCTCTTAACTGGTCAGAAACCGGGGAAAGACAACTCTTTGGCCCGGATATGATTCAGGAAGCAGAAGAGCAGGTTTGCATTATTCGTGAGAAATTGAAAACAGCCCAATCTCGTCAAAAGAGTCAATATGATCGTAAACATAAGCCTATGACTTATGAAGTCGACGAGAAGGCTTACCTTCGGGTTACTCCATTAAAGGGAACCCATCGGTTCGGTATCAAAGGTAAATTGGCTCCTCGTTACATTGGACCCTTTCGCATTCTTGCCAAACGAGGAGAAGTTGCCTACCAATTGGAACTACCTCCGCATCTTTCCAGAGTTCACGATGTCTTCCACGTTTCACAACTCAGCCGTTGCTTCGCGGATCCTATCTGTGGAGTGGACCATGAAACGCTTGATCTACAAGATAACCTCTCCTATCGGGAATATCCCATTCGTATCCTTGATCAAGCCGAGCGTACCACTCGACGTCATAATATCAAGTTTCTCAAGGTTCAATGGTCACACCATTCCGAGAAAGAAGCCACTTGGGAAAGGGAGGATCGTCTTCGACTCGAGTACCCCACCTTCTTCCCGGAGGATCCTAAATCTCGGGACGAGATTCTTTTGAGTGGGGGTGAGTTGTCACACCCTAGCTAGTTCAAGCATTAGAGTGTGCATCATGTTTAAATTTCTCTTAAATTTGAAATGGGGAAGGCAGAAGCCCCCAACACCCCCTGGAAACAACTAGGGTTTACTAAAATTATTTTCAATGAACCTGAAATGCCCTTCTAAAAAGTTCACCCTCTTTGTCTTGGGTTAAAACCTCTGGCAAAATTGGTGCACATTTTTCTAGGTCAACAGAAGGTCATTGAATTAAATCATAAGTATTTGAATTTGGGCATTTAAATGCTATAAAATAATTTAAATGCCCAAATAATTCTGGAAATAAATGTTTGCTGTTGGAAATAATCTAAACAGAGCCCACAATTATTTTCAGGATTTTTGGAAACGTTTTAGTATTTTAATTAAAGCCCAACAGTTGCAGTTAAATAGAAAAACAGAAACAAATAAAAAAAGAGAGAGAGGGAAGCTACCTGGGCCTTACCTGTGCTGACCCAGCCCACCTGGCTCGGCCCAGCCGACTGGCCCTGCCAGTCGTCGTCCTCCTCGCGCCAGAAGGACGCGGAGCGCGTGGCCGGCGCCCGCGGCCACACGCCGGCCACCTCCTGCTTCTGCCGACGTCCTGGAGACGTCCAGGGATGCCACGCGACCCCCACGCCCCCCTCTCATCCTCGCTCACTCTCCCCCTCGTCTCCCTCACTCTCTCCCGCGATGCCCGAGCGCGTTCCTCGCCGCCGTTCGCCGTAGACGACGCCAGAGCCACCCCCTCGCCCCTCCGACAAGCCAAATCGCTCCGCCACGACGCCGTCGCCCTCCCCACCGAGCCACGCTTCACCGGAGGCCCTGCATCGCCGCTATCGCGCCGTCTTCAACCTCGGTACCCGCCGTACGCCGTTCATCGATTCGCCTCGCTCCGGTCGCCCCCGAGCCCACTGAGCTGCTCATCGACCTCCCTGTGAGCTCCGCCGCCTTCCCCCTCTTCTTTCCCACGCATTTGCACCCTCTAGGCAATAGTTCCACCATGGCCGAAGCTCGTCTCCGCTCGAGCTCGTCGCCAGCGTCGCTCCGGCGACCATTTGGTCATCTCGTGCTATGCAACGTGCTTGCCGCATCGCGTAGTGCCTCGCTAGCGCCTCAGTTTCCGTGTTTGCACGCCGCAGCCCAAACCCCGCACGTGGCCGAACTCCGGCCGCCGCCTTGGAGCTCGCCGTTGTTGTCTCCGGCCACCATAGGCCCGGCCTCCACCACCACTAGATGCGCGACTGCAAGAGCTCTCCAACGAGCCCAAGAACGGCCTCACCCGTGCCCTGTGGGCGTTTTCCGAGCCGCGCCACCGTCTCGGGCCTCGCCGGCGACTCAACGCCGGCGGGATTAGCCCCGCTGACCAGGGGTTTGACCCCAGTTTGACTGCCCTGAGTCAATGACAAGTGGGCCCCCTCTGTTAACTAAATCAGATTAGTTTTAACTAAAGATAATTAGCTTAATTAACTACTGACACGCAGGACCCACCAGTCAGGTTTGACCTGGACGTCCCCGTTGACCACTGACGTCACCCTGACGTAATGCTGACGCAGTAATTAAATTACTGGATTTATTCTTATACAGGAAATTCCAGAAAATAGTCAAAACTTCTAAAAATCATAGAAAATCAACCATAGCTCCAAATGCAAAGATTTATATATGAAAAATGATCAGAAAAATTCAATCTATCCATATGTAATGGTTTCATGCATGACAAAACAAGTTTACCTTGCTGTTTAAGCAGAATAAGGAAATGCACCATTAAAGCCATGTTTAATAAGCTAATAATTGAATCTTTGTTTCAAATAAGTTCAATCCTTTCTGTTATAGCTTGCATTAGGCCAAGACACATTCATATTGCCATATCATAGCATGCATCATATTGTTGCATATCGTCATGTGTTGATTGTGTTCCGATGTGTTCTTCGTGGTAGGTTCTGCCTCCGAGGATATTCACGAGTATCCAACTGAAGGGCAGTATCCCACTACCACTCCATCAGGCAAGCAACCATTGATCATTCCGATACAACCCATGTTCTCGCTTCTGCTCTTGTTTACTGCATTAAGACAACGCGTTTCAATCTGCTGTGTGCTATGGTAGTTGAACCCTTATCCTCTGCATGACCTGTCATTGCCATAGTAACTAGATGAAACCCACTAGCATGTGTAGGAGTTGATTGAGCCATGTATTTGATTCCTACCTTGCTATGCCTGCTATGCTTAGAGTTGTGTCAGGTCTGGTTCATCTGGGTGATGGGCTAGAGTGAAATGCTTATGTCGGTAATGTGAGGGATGTGTTGAACATGTTTTGGTAAAGGTATCGATGAGAGGCCATGTAGGAGTACATGGTGGGTTCTTTCATTGAGGCCGTCCCTAAGAACTGAGATCTGTATGTGTGATTTAAGATGCAGTTACTACCGTACATTGGGCCCGAAACCAATGGACCCTCTCGGCTTCTTAATCACCATAGTACTCTGTCCAGGAGTTGCAAATAGTTTCTGGTGTTTGTAGGTTATGTGTTGGCGGCCGTGCGTAGCGCTGATCCTAGGGGTGGGCTATGTTGCGGTAGATACACCGTGGCCGGGTATGCCGGGCGCCCGTTTGGCGTCTTGGGACCCTGTTCACATCGTTCGGGGCCGTATGTGGAAACCTCGGCCGGACTCCCTGCGGATGGAACCTGGATAGGCGATAACCTGGACTAGAGACTTAAGTGTTAGGTAGGCCGTGGCCGACACCCTCGCTGGGCTTCCGCTTGAAGGTTGCCGAGTACATGTCGTGTAAACGGTGGTAAGTGGTGAAAGCGTGTATGAAGAAGTACACCCCTGCAGGGTATAAAACTATTCAAATAGACGCGTCCGCGGTAAAGGACTACTTGGTTGCCTATACAGTTCATAGACAAGTTAATGGATACTACTAAAAGACTCAGGATAAGTGTGAGTACCGAGGATGGCCCTCTCGTAGGTTGATGAGGGAGGATCCCCGGTGGAGTATTGTGTTGGTGAGTAGTGGACTCGTGTGCAAAAACTATTTTACTGGTGGAGTTCTGTAGGATAGCTTAGCCAAGAGTCAAAGCTGGCTTGCTGCATGAACCCCACCACCTTCTTGAGAATAAGCATGTTTAGTAGGTTCTGATGTAAGACTTGCTGAGTACCTTTATACTCATGTTTGCTTAATTACTGTTTTCAGACGACAACACTGCCCCCTCCGATGGGTTCTACATAGACCTTGACGTCGACGAGTGACTAGCCACCCAGGTGGTGATCCTGGCCATGGAGGGCCCTATGTAGATAGACAGGCTTCGAGAAGCCTTCTTTCTTTCTAGAGTCTGTACTCAGACTAGTTGCTTCCGCATGTGCTTGTATGTTTGTATGACTTGAGTGTCGGGTCATGTGACCCCTATCTGTATGAACATGTTATGTATGGATCCCTTGAGCCTTTAAATAAAGTACTTGAGTTGTAGAGTTTTGTTGTGATGCCATGTTGTATGTACTCATATCGGGCATATTGTGTGTATGATTGAAATGCTTGGTATGAGTGGGATCCGACAATCTAGTTTTTTATCCTTGGCAGCCTTTCTTATGGGGAAATGTAGTCTAGTGTTCCTCGAGCCATAGTAGTCCGCTATAGCCCGGTTCACCGGAGTCCTGCTAGCCCAGCACTACTGTTCAGGACACTTGACTGGCCGGCATGTGTTTCACTTCATTCCTATGCCTGTCCCTTCGGGGAAATGTCACGCGGTGATATCCGGAGTCCTGCCTAGCCTGCTACAGCCCGGGTTCCCCGGAGTCCTGTTAGCCCAGTGCTACAGCCCGGAATCACTCGCTGATGACCGACATGTTCGATGTGATTCATGTATGCCTGTCTCCATAGTTCTGTGCCGCTTTGGGTTCACGACTAGCCATGTCGGCCCGGGTTCTCTGTCATATGGATGCTAGCGACACTATCATATACGTGAGCCAAAAGGCGCAAATGGTCCTGGGCCATGGTAAGGCGACACCCGTGGGATACCATGCATGAGGCCGCAAAGTGATATGAGGTGTTACCGGCTAGATCGATGTGACTTGGAATCGGGGTCCTGACATGCAGAAAGTCGCCTGGGGTCAGGTGATGCAACCGCAACCCATAAAGGGCCAACACGTCCCTAGTGAAGGAACTAAGTGGGAGCCGTAACCCACGATGGATGAACGCCACGTGCACCACTTGGTTCCAACACAGCGGCCGCGAGACCTCGTCTCTCCATCGCGGAGCCATCCACCCCATCTATGTGAACTCCGGCAACCGCCCCATCGTCACTGTTGAATTTATGGTTTTGTGCATGTATATTGTATAGCCTGGCCCACCTCCTAGTCATTGTATAGTTGAGGTTGTGGCCCACCTTATACTCCATATATACGTGCACTTTGCACCGATCAATACATCGTGAAGCATTGCCAAATTCTCGTTTCCAACATGGTATCATACCTACGATCCTAACCCTAACCCTGTGCCACCGCCGCCGCGATCTCATCACCGCCGCCGCCGCCCAACACCGCCGCCGCCACCCCCCGCCGCCGTCGCCGCCGCGTACCCCCCGCCGCCGCCACCCGCCGCCGCCGTCGCCGCCGCGTACCCCCCGCCGCCGCCCAACACCGCCGCCGCCACCCCCCGCCGCCGTCGCCGCCGCATACCCCCCGCTTCCGCCCCCAACCCTCCATGCCGCCCTTCGGCCGCGCCGCCTCCCATCTGCCGCACCGCCTCTCGCGTGACGCCACCGCCCTCATCTCCCCATGGCCTCCCCTGGCTCCTCCGGCACCACCCGTAGCCGCCGCACCAACCCATTCGAAGGCCCCGATCCCGTCATCATCCGCGACCTCAACATCCTCGCTCGGGTTCCCCTCGTCCTCGACCAACTCACCTCCACATACTATGCGTGGAAGACGTACTTCTCCCTTGTGTTCCGGGAGTACAACATCCGGGATCACATCGACGGCACTGTGGATTCCCGATTCATGGAGGACGATGAGGAGTGGATGTCCATTGACGCCACCCTCATTCGTTGGTTCTACACCACCATCTCGAAGGACCTCTTCCACATGGTGGTTTTCGCCGACGATGATGCTCATGCCGTTTGGACCAAGCTCAATGGCCTCTTCACCGACAACGCGCTCCAACTCAAGGTTTTCTTGCACGGCGAGTTTTTTGGGTGCCAGTAGCTTGACTCGTCTGTTGATGATTACTTCATGCGCCTCAAGAAGCTTGTTGACGAGCTTCGTGACCTTGGTGAGAAGGTCTCCGATGAGCTCCTCCTCAGCACCCTCATCGCCGGCCTGAGCGACGAGTCTGGGAACGCCGCCTCCAACATCCCCCTCATCACCAACCCGACGTTCCCCAAGATCGTCGCCTACCTGAAGTTTGAGGAGAAGCGGATGCGGATGTCACGCGCCCAGGCCACCCACACCGCCCTCACAGCCGGTACTCGCGGCGGTGCACCGCCTTCCGCCCCACCAAGGCCCGCCCCGGGCCCCTTCCCCGCGCCGCCGCCACCCGGGTTCCCCTACCCGCAGCCACAACCGCAGCCGGCTCCTCCGCCGCCTCCTGCCGAGAAGCAGCAGCAGTGCTGCGGGGGCCGCCGTGGCCGCGGCGGCCGCAAATAGCAGCAGCTGGCTGCGCCCGGCGGGGCGCCGCACTAGTAGCAGGTGCCGCTCCCCCCGGCGCCTTGGCAGGCTGGCCAGAACCCCTGGACCGGGGTTGTGCACGCATATTCCATGCCTATACCGCGTGCCCCCGCTCCGGGCCTCTTCGGCGCCTGCCCGGCCGCTCATCAGGCGCTTCACGCGGCCCCTCAGGCGTACCAGCCTGTGCCGCTCTACGGCCCCTCTGCGGCCCATGGGCTGCCTCTAGCAGGTGGGTTTGTGGCACCCCCGCCTCAGCCGGCGCCGTCTGGCCCGGCTCTCCCACCGGCGCCTTGGGACCCCGCGCTCCTCGCAGCCCTCCACACCGCCCCCATGCCGCAGCAGTACACTGGCGGCGGCGACTGGTATATGGACACCGGAGCTACGGCTCACATGGCCGCCAACCCCGGTAACCTTCTCACCGCTCACCCCGTTCACACCGCTGCTCGCATTACCGTGGGTGACGGTTCCTCCATGCCTGTTACTCATGTCGGCCATGCTGCTTTTCCTTCTAACTCCATGCCATTATATCTTTCTAATTTGCTTGTTTCTCCTGACATCATTAAAAACCTTGTTTCCGTTCGTTCTCTTACACGTGAAAATCCTGTTACCATTGAATTTGACATGTTTGGCTTTTCTGTTAAGGATGCCCGTACCCGGATGGTGCTCCACCGATGTGACAGCCCCAATGAGCTCTACCCGGCCCATTCCTCTACCTCCTCCGTCGCTGCACCCATGGCACTTTCTGCCAGAGTGGACCTTTGGCACGCTCGTCTCGGTCATCCCAACACCGCCACCCTTCGTCATATTCTCCAGAGTTTTTCCTTCACGTGTAATAAGATCGACGATCACACTTGTCATGCCTGTCGTCTCGGCAAACATGTTCGTCTTCCTTTTAGCACTTCCTCGCATGTTGCATCATACCCGTTTGAGTTAATTCATAGTGATGTTTGGACCTCTCCTGTTGCAAGTAACACGGGCTATCTTTATTACCTTGTCATACTTGACGATTTTTTGCACTATGTGTGGACCTTCCCATTGCGGAAAAAGTCGGACTCTGTTGCCACTCTCACTGCTTTTTACTCCTATGTCTCCACGCAGTTTGGACGTCCCATTCATGCGTTGCAAATAGACAACGAGAAGGAGTTCGATAACCTTGCGATCCGCAACCTTCTCGCCTCACATGGCACGATCTTTCGTCTCACTTGCCCGTATACTTCGCAACAAAACGGCCGCGCTGAGCGTGTGCTTCACACTCTCAATGATTGCGTTCGCACCCTCCTCTTTCACGCCAACGTGCCACCACGTTTTTGGCCCGACGCGCTCGCCACCGCATCACTACTCATTAACATTCGTCCTTGTCGCCCTCACGGGAATTTTGCACCTCATCACCTCTTGTTTGGCACGCCACCTTCCTATGTTGAGCTCCGCATTTTCGGTTGCCTGTGCTACCCCAGCATCGCTTCCACTACTCCTCATAAGCTCGCTCCTTGGTCTGTGGCCTGCATCTTTCTTGGCTAGCCCCCCAACACCAAAGGCTACCACTTCTATGATCCTATCTCACATCAGGTGATTACTTCACGGCATGTTTACTTTGATGAGATGGTTTTTCCGTTTCAGCTGGTACCTTCGGATGTTGCGGCTTTGCCCGCTCCAGGTGACGGCCGCTCCCGTGCCTCTCTTGGGCCGCCTCCCGGTTTTGAGGGTGCCCCCCGCGCCACGGGTCGAGTTTCTCCCCGGTTGGCTGCCCTAGGGGCCGCACCTCCCTTGGCGCCCGCGACGCCCCTAGCATCCCCGGCCTCACCCTCTCCGGCGGCCTTGCCCGCGGCCGTCTCGCCCGCCGCCTCGCCGGCGGCCTCGCCCGCGGCGGTCTCGGAGGAGGAGGGCTCTTCTTCGTCATCGCCCGTCTCCACTCCGGACCCGCGGCCCCGCCCGATGACTCGCTCTCGGGCTGGCACTCTCCGACCGAGCACGCGGTACCCCAGCGATGAGTACCTTCTCGCTGCTTCCGTCTCTGAGCCGTCTCCTCTCCCATCGTCAGCTCGAGCGGCCCTTCGGGATCCTCATTGGCTCGCTGCGATGCAGGAAGAGTTCGACGCTCTCCAGCGGAACCGTACCTGGCAGCTCGTCCCTCGGCCGCCCCGTGCCAACATCATCACAGGCAAGTGGGTCTTTCAGCAAAAGACTTGTCCGGATGGCACTCTCGAGCGCTATAAAGCTCGCTAGGTGGTTCGGGGCTTTCGGCAACGCACAGGTGTGGACTTCACCGACACATTTGCCCCGGTTGTTAAACTAGGCACGATCCGCGCCGTGCTCCAGCTAGCCGTGTCCCGAGCTTGGCCTGTACATCAGTTGGACGTGTCCAACGCCTTCTTGCATGGCCACCTGGCTGAGCAGGTGTTCTGTGAGCAGGCCACTGGCTTCGTCGACGCCACGCATCCAGATCATGTGTGTTTGCTCTCCCGTTCTCTCTACGGGTTGAAGCAGGCGCCTCGGGCCTGGTACCAGCGCATCGCCACCTTCCTGCAGACGCTCGGATTTACATCGACACGCTCCGATGCGTTCCTCTTCGTGTATCATCACGGAGTTGACACGACCTACTTGCTATTGTACGTCGATGACATCATCCTGACGGCATCCACTGTCACGCTCCTTCAGCGGCTCACTGCTCGTCTTTGTGATGAGTTTCCCTAAAGGACTTGGGTCCTCTGCATTACTTCCTTGGCATTGAGGTCGTTCGGCGGGCAGATGGGTTCTTCCTGCATCAACAGCGCTATGCCCATGAGCTTCTCGACCGAGCTGGCATGCTTAACTACAAGCCCGCTCCCACGCCCGTCGACACCAAGGCCAAGGTTTCCGCTTTGGAGGGTTCTCCTGCATCTGATGCAACATTCTATCGCTCCATTGTGGGCGCCTTGCAGTACCTGACCCTGACGCGCCCCGACTTGCAGTATGCTGTTTAGCAGGTCTGTCTTCACATGCATGCTCCGCGTGACTCTCACTGGACTCTGGTGAAGTGTATCCTCCGATACATACGCGGCACCTAGTCCTTGGGACTTACGCTGGCGGCCTCCGCCTCCACCGACCTCGTCGCCTACTCTGATGCGGACTGCGCTGGCTGCCTAGACACACAGCGCTGCACCTCGGGGTACTGCGTCTACCTTGGGCCGTCCCTGATCTCTTGGTCCTCCAAGAGACAGCCCACCGTCTCCCGCTCGAGTGACGAGGCTGAGTATCGAGCAGTGGCTAACGTTGTTGCTGAATGCTCTTGGCTCCGTCAGCTACTCCGTCAGCTACTGCGACAACGTCTTCGCCGTCTACCTCTCCACCAACCCGGTCCACCATAGTCGAATGAAGCATATTGAGCTTGATATACACTTCGTTCGTGAGCAGGTGGCTCTTGGGCGCATCCGGGTCCTCCATGTCCGGCGCAGCAGTTCGCCGACATCATGACAAAAGGACTGCCTACTTCTATCTTCGAGGAGTTCAGGTCCAGTCTTTGCGTCTCCGGCGACGCTTCGACTGTGGGGGGTGTTGAATTTATGGTTTTGTGCGTGTATATTGTATAGCCTGGCCCACCTCCTAGTCATTGTATAGTTGAGGTTGTGGCCCACCTTGTACTCCATATATACGTGCACTTTGCACCGATCAATACATCGTGAAGCATTGCCAAACTCTCGTTTCCAACAGTCACCAACTGCTCTAGTTGAGATCGGGAGACAGAAGAGTGCACTCAGGCGGGTGAGGGAGACATGGCGGTTGGAAACCCAATGGGCTACCCTGACCAAGTCTCTCCTCGGAGGTAGTGGAGGAGGCAACCATCTCTTCTCCAAAAGGTGGGGTGATCATCCTCAATCTGGTGAGGGTAGGCGGAAGCCTGATTGAGAAGAAGGAGAATCGCCAACCTCAATGGTGCTTCATGTTTGTTGTATTTAAACGGAAGGGGCACAAGCATCTTACCCAAGATGGCACCAGCATGGAAGGTGGGTCAGCCCGCGGTTTTGGGCCACCTGTCTAGTGAAACTAGGCCTGTGACGGCCCAAGGGGCGGCCTCACTTCACAAGCAGAAAAGGAATCCATGTCACTAGAAGCGAGGGAGGCTGGACATACGAAGATAAGAGCTCGACGGAGGCCTCGGAGCCCGGACACCTGCGACCTCCGCCACGCTCGGGGGCTACTAACGGGGTCCTGTACCAAGGGTGCCTGACGTAAGGGAGCCCGGCCTCGCTCAGTAGATGGGGTCCACAAGGCCCAAAACTATAGCCTAAAACTATAAGGAAACCCTAAAGAGATGAAGACGATCTTCGTGCTCTCCAAGTATGAAAGCGGCGCTGCTGCTGATCTCAGCTGCCCTCATGTAAACTCTAGACCTGTCTTGTCTATATAAAGGGAGGTCTAGGTCCTGATTGATCATCCAATCTCATATCCAAACTCTTGGTAGCAACCCCGTACGCCATTGTGATCCCCTGCACGAGGTATCCCCTCATCATGAATAATCCGAAGTAGAATGTAGGGTATTACTCTTCAGAGGCCCGAATCTGGGTAAATTGTGCGTGCAGACTCCGTCCCGATACTTCGGATCTCGTAATGAACCCTACCGAGGGATCTGACGGTATTTCACTCCGTCAATAACCTCATTTAGATCTCTGATTACCTGCCAAGGAGTGTTGCACACACCTCTTAGCTCTCTAAGACGCTGCCATGTCAGGTGCTTGTCAGCCTACTTTGGTTCTCCATAGAGGGTAGTTGAGGCGCCAAAAATTCTCCTGACCACTGCCTACGTACACGTCTATATATTTGCTTGTTTTATGTCTAAGAGACATCGCAATCGCCTTTCTCCAAAGTAACATAAGCCCACCACTTTGCCCATTACTTCTAACCACCTCCTTATTATCCATCTTCAACCGTCGCCGAAGACATCCCACCAGCCACTCATCTAGGCGAGTCTTCGACGGAACAAGATATCGGGGCACCTTCGTTTAACGACATCAACGAGTGCCCTCTTTGTCGCAGCCTGTTGTAGGCTATGACAATTCCAACTCAGAAATTTCATTAACAAAAAACTCACGGTCGGCGGAGCCGCCGAAGGACAGAGAACCCTAGCTTTAACTTGCTAGGGGACGACAAATCCTTGAGACGGAGCACTCTCTGACAAGGTCAAAGGGACAGTCTCGAAATCACAAGCTCTCATGGACAGACAGCAGATCCCATCAAAGCAAACAGAGAATAAAAGCCAACCCTTCTACTTGTGAACTTCATGAGCCATCAGTCACACCATAGAGAAAGAGACTAGCGACGATGCCACCCTGAGACTGCGAAACGCCCGCTACCCGCCGCCACCTGACCAGAAAACCCTAGTCGCCCTAGAAGTCGTCTCATACACGAGAAAAAACGCATCTAGGTTCAACATGCTTGAGTTCTTTGATTAACTACTGAATTCTTCTATGGAGCTGAGTTCACCGACTAAGACTACTTGAAAAGAATTTTCGACCAACCTATCTTATTACGATGAGTCACCCACATACTTAACAAAAAATGCAAATAGAAGAGCAAGTAAATCATCAGGTGAGTCTTCAACAGAACAAGATATCAGGGCACGTTCGATTAATGACATCAACAAGTGCCCTCTTTGCCGCAGCCTATTGTAGGCTACGACAATTCCAACTGAGAAATTTCATTGACAAAAAACTCACGGTAGGCGTAGCCGCCGAAGAACAGAAAACCCTAGCTTTAACTTTCTAGGGGACGACAAATCTTTGAGACAAAGCACCCTCTGATGAGGTCAAAGGCAGAGTCTCGAAATCACAAACTCTCATGGACAGACTGCAGATCCCATCAAAGCAAACAGAGAATAAAAACTGATCCTTTTACTTGTGAACTTCATCAGCCATCAGTCACGCCATGGAGAAAGAGACCAGCGCCGCCGCCCCTGGTCGCCCTAGGAGTCGTCTCCTACGGAAGAAAAAACATAATGCATGAGTTCTTTGATTCACTACCAACTTCTTACTTAAAAGAAATTTTGACCAACCGATCTCTCACTCTGATCAAATAGCACTCGGATATAAGATTTCCAGCGAAAAGTACAAAGTTATACTGGAGTTGTCACAGTTAATTTAGATTGGAAGTACTCCCTTTGTAAAGAAATATAAGAGCGTTTTTATCACTACTTTAGTGATCCAAATGTTCTTATATTTCTTTATGGATGAAGTATATATTATAGGAAATAATTCAATTAAAAATAATTAGGAAAATGAGGTAACTAATACAATGTGTAAAATGATGAAACATATATATACTGCATATAAATAGACTTAAAACCCAACTTGCATGCGTGTTTTGTTACATGTTTAAATTTTGAACGGGCGCAGGTTGCGCTGGCCATTGGAATACGTATTCGATTAGCACGAAATGGATAAAGCAACAGGGTAAGGCGGGAGTATGTACTCCTACGGTAACCCGGTAAGGCAGGGGCATATATATTATCACCACACAAGTTCTGAGAAAAGCTACTACAACCCTCTCTTTTTCAACTATTCAAGTTGGGCATAACTTTACTACCAGGACATAGATGTGGCGGGCATTCTATATCTCTCATGCCATCAGACGACACGCATCAGAAGATCCAAAGATAGTAATCTCTGCCTTGATAATGCAGCACGATTCTACAAGATAGCCTCTCTCCGGATTCATGAATGTCTTAAGCGGAATGAAGTCAGACCACCCCCAGTGGGATTTACCAGCAAACACCACGAGACCTGCATTACGACAAGGTAAGAACAACAAACAAGACATGGCAGTCAATGTATAGTGCAGTTATAGCAGCTAAGTAGAACTGAACCTGGGCATTTCCTGATGAAGTGTTCTCCATGTTTTTGGTCCAATATGGATAAAGTTAATTCAACCAACTTTCCATACTTATGAGGGAGCTCTTCTGGGCCATCGAGGTGCAAGTACAAGGAGAGGCAACTATTGCTGTACTGGTTACCTTGCGGATAGACGCCAAAGTACCTGAAGAACAAATGAGAGGAAAATAAATAATGCGGATACATCAGAAAAATGTGATTATGACGGCTTACATGTCAAGTGCAAAATCAAATACAACCAAGTTACCAGGATGAATACATCCATTATTTTGTCAACACATTGTAATAAGCAGCTGCATATATGTAAATGAACTTGGGAGTTGTTTGGTCACATGCTTTTATATGATCCAGGAAGTCAAATACACTAAATTGTCTAATGATTCATGCATAAGATTTATACAAAGAGTTCTTAAAATAACTGAATCAGATGGGTACCAGTTTTGTCCATCAAGTTCAAATCTTGAACAAACGAATTTCACCATGCTCATTTTAAGAAAGTTATTTATCGTCACGCTGCAGGTCAATTTGATGAAATTATCTTTCTGGATGAAGAGGCTCTGAATTTTTGCAGCCTTCTGGATCGCAATTTCCTCCTTTTCAGGAAAAAGGGCATCAATTTTCAATATATCCACACCAAAGACACAGCAGTCATCAGCCAAAAAATCAGTTGAAGCCAGTAGTTCTTTAAGTGGAATCAAGCATTCCTTCTTCGAGTTTATATGCTCATCATCAAAGTTGAAGGTAGCTGCATGTAGGTGAGGGTTAAAACATAGATAAAAAGGACTTATGTAAGCGGAAAGCATAAAAATACAAACTTAAGATCATTCAGAGAGACTAGTTAATGCAACAAGCACTAAACTAAACTAAACAGTTAATTCAAATTATAGATTCAAATTTAACGATGGGTTTTAGATATCTGTACTACTGTACAATCCATAGCCTTCGAATTTGAACTTGCCACCTCTTTCACTAAACTAAACAGTTCAAGAACATTATCAACTGTTGATTTATATGATGGATCTGTCTATGACTACCCTCCTTCCAGATCTCGCTCTCATCTTGCTGGATTTTTTGAATAAAAGAAAACTAAGAGAACTGGCAAGAAGGGGAGACTTAGCGCAGCGGTAAAGCTGTTGCCTTGTGACTATGAGGTCACTGTTCGAGTCCTGGAAATAGCCTCTTGCAGAAATGCTGGGAAAGACTGCGTACTATAGACCCAAAGTGGTCAGACATTTCCCCGGACCCTGCGCAAGCAGGGGCTACGTGCACCGGGCTGCCCCTTTAACAGAACTGGCAAACTACGATTATCCTGACATATGCCGACACATATTATACAACTGCACAGAGACATGACTGGATATAAGCTATTCACACATGAACTGAGAAACATAAACACACATTTAAGGCCTTAAGTATAGAATTATGATCTTCTACGAAGTTCATTACAGTTTGTTGTCTAACCACTTCCTAGTAAACCTGGTTTTCAAAGTGTAATAGAAATGATTAAATGATCTCTAGAGGATTAGAATTGTTAATAGTTCTTGTAAGTAGGATGTTTTCCATCCCTCGATTAAGGATGTGCATGGGACCTAGTTGAGAAAGCAACCGTGTACACTAATTGTTGAGACAACAATTATTTGGGCCATGAAAGCAAATAGAGATAGTATGTACGATGTACCATAACTAATTGTTGAGACACCAATTACTTGGAGTGTACTTATTGAGACAATTTAATATTTTGTGCTATGCATTTTCATTAGGGGATACATTTTGTGTACTTCTTATAGTTACATACCCAACAAATTTTGATTTTTGTATATTTGCATTATTCAAATCGACGTGCCAACACACAAGTGTCAGCATATGCGAAGCACATACAACTTACTAATTATGTTGAATGCATATAAAAATTTAGGGAGTTGTGGCTACCGGCTGGAATTCGAAAGTTTGAGGTGTGCAAAAACTGAATTTATTACCTTTGGATCCCCAATGCACATGATCTGAATGATTGTATATTGACAACTCAAACACCACAGCCATCACGGAACCTGGCTCCAAGCCCAGACTTCCTCGAGTAATTCCTAGAGAAAGAGCAACACATGGTTTTCCAGAATATGGCTTGGTAAGCGGAGTCAACTGAAGGAACCTGGTAAATGAAAAAGCAAGTCAGTCGAGAGGTCATAAGTGAAAAACGAATGAAGGCTAATTTGGTCACTTCATTCATTGTATGAAATCAGTGTTTTAATTTTATTTTTCACTAACACTTCATAAAAAATGAATTTAGCAACCTAAAAAAGTGATTGATGAATGATGCCAAATTGTACACTGTCAGCGCCCCCGATACAGCCAGTGGCGCTGAACTGACGGGACCACAAGTCAGCGGCTCGCGGGGCTCGCCGCCTGCCAAGCGGCTTCCACGGGCTCGGAGGCCCAACCCACGCAACACTGGGCCGGAGTGGACTCAGTGAGGCCCAGGGTCCTCGACAAGTACTTAAGCACCCACCGCACCTGGTTCTCGCTATCCAGTGGATCAACGAACCGGCGGCGGCAAGAACCCTAGTTCCTCTGTAACCATTCCTCATTCTGTAATCGCCACATTCTCTATAACTCGACTCTGATCCGGGCTTGTGTATGAGAGCTAGCTAGTTGAGCGATCCATATCCCGTACCTTACACGTGGTATCAGAGCCAATCCATTTCCCTTCCTCCTCGCAACTCTGGCCGGAATCGTTGAGACGCGGCGCCTGCGGCAAGCGCGATCTCAGCTTATGTCCATGGATCCGTCGATTGAGGCTTTCCTCGATCGCCTCGACAACACTCTGAAGGCCCAGAACAAGGTCATCGCCGAAATCCAAGCATCCACATCCAAGATCGACGAGCTCGTCAACTGGCGGCCCGATTTGGAGAAGCGCGTCGCCGATCTGGGTGATGCGGTGGCCGTGCTCCAACTCGCGCAGCCGGCGCCCACCAAGGAGACCGAAGGGAATCGAGCACCAGCGCCGCTCCGCGACCCACCAACGACGACCGGTACCCACATCGGGGCCGGAATCGGCGCGGTCGATGCTCCTCAAGGGCCCGTTGGCCACGGCGTCTTCAACCTACCACGGGGGCCCCTGGCGGCGTCGTTTCAGACGCCGCCCCCGCCCCCGGCATCTGGTCAGTTCGACACCCTGGTGACTTCACCTTCTCCTCTTTCTCCATTTGCACACGCGAGTCAGTTGCTCTCGGGTCTGGGTCAAACCCACCCATCCATCTCGTTTCCGCAGTTCACGGGGGATAACCCTAACTTGTGGAAGACACTTTGTGAGCAGTATTTTCAGATGTTTGGAATCATTCCATCATTCTGGGTTCCTATGGCTGCCGTGAATTTTGCGGGTGCGGCATCTGTCTGGCTGCAATCCATTCAGAAAAGACTAGGGGAGTATGATTGGGACTCTTTCACTGCACTTCTGTGTACTCGCTTCGGGCGCGATCGGCATCAGACGCTGATTAGGCAGTTCTATACTGTCCTCCAAACGTCTTCAGTAGCACAGTATATAGAGCAGTTTGAATTGATTATTAATCATTTGTCATCCTATTCTGATACAATTCATCTGTTCTACTTTTTGACTCGATTTATCGAGGGACTGCGGAAGGATATACGGGCGGTGGTGCTGGTTCAGAGACCGCCTGACCTGGACACGGCCTGTGCGTTGGCCCTACTCCAGGAGGAAGTGGCCGACGGCGTGTTTGGCACCTTGCCACGACCACCGGAGCCGGCTCTGCGCGCAGCCACGCCGCTACCTCTACCTCCTCCACCGTCACGCCTCGTTCCAGCTGCGCCAGCGACAGACCGTCGAGGCACGGACGCGGCCCGGGCAGACACGTCCAAGATCAAAGCCCTGCGAGATTATCGACGCGCTCGTGGGCTGTGCTTCAAGTGCGGCGGGCGATGGGGACAGGACCACGTGTGTCCTACCACGGTCCAACTGCACGTAGTCGAAGAAATGCTTGAACTCTTCGGCATCGACACCAGCTCGGAGGTCGAGGGGTATGTGCAACAAGTTCATGCCATATCTCGGCCAGCCCTGGACGGTGGTGTCTCTCCCAAGGCGTTTCAGCTGTTGGCTACCATGCAAGACCAGGAAGTGCTGATTCTGGTAGATAGTGGAAGTTCTACTTCATTCATTAACCAAGCATTGGTCGAGCGCTTGTCTGGTGTGCAACAATTGCGTCAGCCCTGTCGAGTGAAGGTAGCCGATGGTGGTGAACTGCGTTGCTCGGCCTCAATCCCCAGCTGCCACTGGTCTTCGCAAGGGCTGGAGTTTGTGACCGATATGAAGATTTTGCCGTTGGGAGTGTATGATGCTATTCTTGGGATGGACTGGCTCGAACAACACAGCCCGATGACGGTCGACTGGCGAAACAAACACTTGCGCATTCCCACAGCTTTGGGGCCAGCCAGCATGTTTGGACACGAAGCGCAATCGACGCAGTGTCATGTCATCAATAGCGCACAACTTCAGCAACTTCATCGCCAAGGCGCTCTGCTGCACCTCTGCTTGCTCTACCCTGTCACCGAGAAGCAAGCAACTCCTGTGCAGGAACCTCCGGAGCTACAGCAGCTACTGAATTCGAGGATGTTTTTGGTGAACCCAAGGGCTTACCTCTGCGTCGAGCTTGCGATCACACCATTCCTCTCATGCCAGGGGCGCAACCCGTCAACATCAGACCTTACCGCCATAAGCCAGAGCACAAGTCTGAGATTGAGCGGCAAGTGCAAGAACTCCTGCAGTCAGGGGTGATCCAGCGCAGCCACAGTACCTTTTCGTCCCCGGTCATTCTAGTCAAGAAGAAAGATGGAACATGGAGGCTCTGCATGGATTATAGACATCTTAATGCCATGACACGCGTCAGTAAATTCCCAGTGCCAGTCATAGAGGAGCTGCTTGATGAGCTACACGGTGCGCAATGGTTCTCTAAATTGGACCTGCGTGCGGGCTATCACCAGATTCGGTTAGCCGAAGGGGAAGAATTCAAAACGGCCTTTCATACGCATTCAGGACATTATGAATTCAAGGTTCTCTCGTTCGGATTAGCAGGAGGGCCCGATACCTTCAATGGAGCAATAACAGAAATGATGCATCCTCTCCTACGACACTGCGTCCTGCTGTTTTTCGATGATATTCTTGTATTCAGCAAGACCTGGGAGGATCACGTGGCGCACCTCAGACAGGTCCTCGAGCTTCTGCGTCGTGACCAATGGAAAGTCAAGAGGTCCAAATGCGAGTTTGGTCAGCAACAAGTGTTGTACCTAGGCCACGTCATCAGCAGTCAAGGCGTGGCCACGGAACCAACAAAGATCAGTGCAGTAGAGGCATGGCCGAAACCAGTGGACGCGAAGGAAGTACGCAGATTCTTGGGACTTGCAGGGTATTACCGCAGATTTGTCCGGGGTTTTGGAATCATTGCACGCCCTCTCTTCAATCTCTTGAAGAAAGGCGCACCCTTCGTCTGGACAGAGAACACAAATCAAGCTTTTGAGCTGCTTAAGCAACAACTAGTCACAGCTCCGGTTTTGGCGCTGCTAGACTTCAGTAAAACATTCACAATCGAGACTGATGCCTGCGACAAAGGAATAGGAGCAGTTTTACAGCAAGAGGGGCACCCCATTGCGTTCATGAGTAAAAGTCTGAGTCCGCGCTACCAAGGCCTATCGACGTACGAGAAGGAGTACCTGGCTATTGTGGTGGCAGTCGACCAATGGCGACCCTATTTACAGCACAATGAATTCATTATTTTCACGGATCAGAAAAGTCCGGTTCATCTTGAAGAGCAACGATTGACTACTCCTTGGCAGCAGAGAGCCTTTACCAAGTTATTAGGCCTTCGGTACACGATCAGGTATAAGAAAGGCTCGGACAACACGGCCGCTGATACTCTGTCACGATCTCAAGCCCCAGAGCTGTTGTTTGACATCTCCACGTGCCAACCCAGCTGGCTGGACGATGTAATGGCAAGCTACAATTGCAATCCGCAAGCTCAGAAACTGCTACAACAGCTGGCTCTTCGGGAAGACCCCAAACAGCGATTCACGTTGCAGAACGGGATATTGTATTTCCGTGGCAGGATATGGCTAGGCGGCTCGACGGCATTGCAACAACAGATAATATCAGCTTTCCATGACAGCCCGGTAGGGGGGCACAGTGGGTTCCCTGCAACCTTCAGGCGCATTCGTCGTTTGTTCGCTTGGCCCAAGATGAAGGCGCATGTGTTGCAATACGTGCGTTGTTGTCAAATCTGCCAACAGTCTAAGCCAGATCGTGCAACATCTCCCGGCCTGTTGGAGCCCTTGCCCATTCCACAACAGCCGTGAGAGATGATCACAATGGACTTCATCGACGGATTGCCACAGTCTGGGAAGTTTAACTGTCTCTGGGTGGTGGTCGACAAAAGGACCAAATTCGCGCACTTCTTGCCGCTGGCGCATCCGTACACAACATCTAAAGTGGCGCTTCTCTACATGTCCAGCATCTACCGCATCCATGGCTTTCCCAACTCCATTGTGTCTGATCGAGACCCCGTGTTTACGAGTCATTTCTGGCGTGAACTCTTCAAATACGCTGGCACGGATCTGCGGATGAGTTCTGCTAATCACCCTCAGACGGACGGGCAAACGGAGAGGGTGAATCAGTGCGTCGAGACATACCTGCGCTGCTTTGTCCATGCCTGCCCAAGACGCTGGAGCCACTGGATACCATTAGCGCAGTTCTGGTACAATTCCTCCTACCACTCGAGCATTGGCATGACACCGTTTAAGGCAATGTTTGGATATGAGCCACGGCAGTGGGGTTTGGCGCCAATGGCAGACTGTACTGTACCCGCGCTGCAGTCTTGGCTGGAAGAGAGAGCGGTGATCCAGAACCTATTGCAACAACACTTGCATCGTGCGCAGCAGCATATGAAGGCCCAGGCTGACAAACGAAGATCGCCGCGTGTCTTTGAAGTGGGCGAACTGGTATTTTTGAAACTCCAACCCTACATTCAAACATCAGTTGCGAGGAGAGCCAACCACAAACTAGCTTTCAAGT